>NW_027476375.1:0-269167 GCF_051020955.1 Megalopta genalis
AAGCTAAATCATGTGTTTCGCATCGATTTGAAACGAACTTGTTTGTTTCGCATGCAGTTGAACCTAAATCATGTATACCATAAGTATTTGAAGCTAAACCATTTGTTTCGCATGGATTTGAAGATAAGCCGTCTACTTCGCATTGATTTGAAGCTGAATCATGTGTTTCGCATGAGTTTGAAGCTAAATCATGTGTTTCGCTTGTATTTCAAGCTAACTCGTTTGTTTCGCGAGCATTTAATGCTGAATCATGTATATCACAAGTATTTGAAGCTAAACCATTTGATTCGCATGGATTTGTAGCTAATTCTTTTACATCGCATTGATTTGAAGCTAAATCATGTGTTTCGCTTGGATTTGAAGCTAACACGCCTGTTTCACATGCTGTTGAAGCTAAATCATGTATACCACGAGTGTTTGAAGCTGAACCATTTGTTTCGCATGAATATTAAGCTTAACCATGTGTTTCGCATGAGTTTGAATCTAAATCATGTGTTTGGCTTGGTTATGAAGCTAACTCGTTCGTTTCGACTGCATTTGAAGCTCTATCATGTATATCATATGTATTTGGACCTGAACCATATGTTTCGCGTGAATATTAAGCTAAATCATGTGTTTCGAATGAATTTTAAGCTAAATCATGTGTTTCGCATCGATTTGAAACGAACTTGTTTGTTTCGCATGCAGTTGAACCTAAATCATGTATACCATAAGTATTTGAAGCTAAACCATTTGCTTCGCATGGATTTGAAGATATGTCTTCTACTTCGCATTGATTTGAACTAAATCATGTGTTTCGCATGGATTTGAAGCTAACTCGTTAATTTCGCATGCACTTGAAACTATATCACTTATATCACAAGTATTTGAAGCTAAACCATTTGTTTCGCATGGATTTGAAGATAAGCCGTCTACTTCGCATTGATTTGAAGCTGAATCATGTGTTTCGCATGAGTTTGAAGCTAAATCATGTGTTTCGCTTGTATTTCAAGCTAACTCGTTTGTTTCGCGAGCATTTAATGCTGAATCATGTATATCACAAGTATTTGAAACTAAACCATTTGATTCGCATGGATTTGTAGCTAATTCTTCTACATCGCATTGATTTGAAGCTAAATCATGTGTTTCGCTTGGATTTGAAGCTAACACGCCTGTTTCACATGCTGTTGAAGCTAAATCATGTATACCACGAGTGTTTGAAGCTGAACCATTTGTTTCGCATGAATATTAAGCTTAACCATGTGTTTCGCATGAGTTTGAAGCTAAATCATGTGTTTGGCTTGGTTATGAAGCTAACTCGTTCGTTTCGCCTGCATTTGAAGCTGTATCATGTATATCATATGTATTTGGACCTGAACCATATGTTTCGCGTGAATATTAAGCTAAATCATGTTTTTCGAATGAATTTTAAGCTAAATCATGTGTTTCGCATCGATTTGAAACGAAATTGTTTGGTTCGCATGCAGTTGAACCTAAATCATGTATACCATAAGTATTTGAAGCTAAACCATTTTCTTCGCATGGATTCGAAGATAAGCCTTCTCCTTCGCTTTGATTTGAAGCTAAATCATGTGTTTCGTTTGGATTTTAAGCTAACACGTTTGTTTTGCATGCAGTTGAAGATAAGTAATGTATAAAACAAGTATTTGAAGCTAAACAATTCGTTTCGCATGGATTTGGAACTAAGCCTTCTACTTGGCATTGATTTGAAGCTGAATTATGTGTTTCGCATGGATTCGAGGCTAAGCCTCCTACTTCGTATTGATTTGAAGCTAAATCATGTGTTTCGCATTGATTTGAAGCTAACTCGTTTGTTTCGCATGCAGTTGAAGCTGAATCATGTATATCACGAGTATTTGAAGCTGAACCATTTGTTTCGCAAGAATATGAAGCTAACCCATGTGTTTCATATGAATTTGTAGCTAAATCAGGGGTTTCGCTTGGATTTGAAGCTAACTCGTTCGTGTCATATGCTGTTGATGCTAAATCATGTATATCACAAGTATTCGAAGCTAAAGCAATTGATTCGCATGGATTTGAAGCTAAGCCTTCTACTTCGCATTGATTTGAAGCTGAATCCTGTGATTCGCATGGATGTGAAGCTAACTCGTTTGTTTCGCCAGCATTTGCATCTAAATCATGTATATCACAATTATTTGAATCTAAAGCATTTGATTCGCATGGATTTGAAGCTAATCCTTCTAATTCGCATTGATTTGAAGCTAAATCATGTGCTTCGCTTGGATTTGAAGCTAAGCCTTCTACTTCGCATTGATTTGAAGCTGAATCATATCTTTCGCTTGAATTTGGAGCTAACACGTTTGTTTCACATGCACTTGAAGCTACATCATGTATATCACAAGTATTTGAAGCTGAACCATTTGTTCTGCATGAATATTAAGCTTAACCATGTGTTTCGCATGAGTTTGAAGCTAAATCATGTGTTTCGCTTGGATTTGAAGCTAACTCGTTTGTTTCGCATGCAGTTGAAGCAAAATTATGAATATCACAAGTATTTGAAGCTGAACCAATTGTTTTGCATGACTATTAAGCTAAACCATGTGTTTCGCATGAATAATAATCTAAACCATGTGTTTCGCATGAATTTGAAGATAAATCATGTGTTTCGCATGGATTTGAAGCTAATTCATTTGTTTCGATGCAGTTGAAGCTAAATCATGTATATCACAAGTATTTGAAGCTATACCATTTGTTTCGCATGGTTTTGAAGATAAGCCTTCTACTTCGCATTGACATAACTATTTGAAGCTCATCCATTTTTTTCGAATGAATATTAAGCTAATCAATGTGTTTCGAATGAATTTGAAGCACAATCATGTGTTTCGCATGGATTTGAAGCAAACTCGTTTGTTTTGCCTGTATTTGAAGCTAAATCATGTATATCACAAGTATTTGAAGCTAAACCATGTGTTTCGCATGAATTTGAAGCTAAATCATGTGTTTCGCATGGATATGAAGCTAACTCGTTTGTTTCGCATGGAGTTGAAGCTAAATCATGTATATCACAAGTATTTGAAGCTGAACCAATTGTTCCGCATGAATATTATTCTAATCCATGTGTTTCGCATGAATAATAATCTAAACATGGATATGAAGCTAACTCGTTTGTTTCGCATGGAGTTGAAACTAAATCATGTATATCACAAGTATTTGAAGCTGAACCAATTGTTCCGCATGAATATTATTCTAATCCATGTGTTTCGCATGAATAATAATCTAAACCATGTGATTCGCATGAATTTAAAGCTAAATCATGTGTTTCGCATGGATTTGAAGCTAAATCGTTTGTTTTGAATGCAGTTGAAGCTAAATCATGTATATGACAAGTATTTGATATTAAACCATTTGATTCGTATTGAGTTGAATCTAAGCCTTCTACTTCGCAGTGATTTGAAGCTAAATCATGTGCTTCGCTTGGATTTGAAGCTAAGCCTTCTACTTCGCATTGATTTGAAGCTAAATCATGTGTTTCGGATGGATTTAAAGCAAACTCGTTTCTTTCGCCTGTATTTGAAGCTAAATCATGTATATCACAAGTATTTGAAGCTATACCATTTGTTTCGCATGTATTTGAAGAGAAGCCTTCTACTTCGCATGAATTTGAAGCTAAATCTTGTGTTTCGTTTGGATTTAAAACTAACTCGATTGTTTCGGCTGCATTTGAAGCTAATTCAGTTTTATCGCAAGTATCTGATGCTAAATCATGTGTTTCGCTTGGATTTGAAGCTAAACCTTCTACATCGCATTGATTTGATACTAGATCATGTGTTTCGCTAAGATTTGAAGCTAACTCGTTTGTGTCGCCTGCATTTGAAGCTAAATCATGTATATCACAAGTATTTGAAACTAAACCATTTGTTTCGCATGGATTTGAAGATAAGCCTTCTACTTCGCATTGATTTGAAGCTAAATCATGTGTATCGCATGGATTTGAAGCTAACTCGTTTGTTTCGCCTGCATTTGAAGCTGAATCATGTATATCACAAGTATTTGAAGCTAAACCATTTGATTCGTATGGATTTGTTGCTAAATCTTCTACTTCGCATTGATTTGAACAAAATTATGTCTTTCGCATGGATTTGAAGCTAAGCCTTCTACTTCGCATTGATTTGAAGCAAGATCATGTGTTTCGCTTGGATTTGAATCTAACTCGTTTGTTTCGCCTGCATTTGAAGCTAAATCATGTATAGCACGAGTATTTCAAGCTAAACAATTTGTTTCGGATGGATTTGAAGATAAGCCTTCTACTTCGCATTGATTTGAAGCTAAATCATGTGTATCGCATGGATTTGAAGCTAACTCGTTTGTTTCGCCTGCATTTGGAGCTAAATCATGTATATCATAAGTATTTGAAGCTAAACCATTTGATTCGTATGGATTTGTAGCTAATCTTCTACTTCGCATTGATTTGAAGCAAAATTATGTCTTTCGCATGGACTTCAAGTTTAGCCTTCTACTTCGCATTGATTTGCAGTTAAATCATGTGATTCGCGTTGATTTTAAGCTAACTCGTTTGTTTCGCATGCAGTTGAAGCTAACTCGTTTGTTTCACATGCAGTTGAAGCTAAATCATTTATATCACAAGTATTTGAAGCTATACCATTTGTTGCGCATGTATTTGAAGATAAGCCTTCTACTTCGCAATGAATTTGATGCTAAATCTTGTGTTTCGTTTGGATTTAAAACTAACTCGATTGTTTCGGCGGCATTTGAAGCTAATTCATGTATAACACAAGTATTTGAACCTAAAGCATTTGATTCGCATGGATTTGAAGCTAAGCCTTCTAATTCGCATTGATTTGAAGCTAAATCATGTGCTTCGCTTGGAATTGAAGCTAAGCCTTCTACTTCGCATTGATTTGAAGCTGAATCATATCTTTCGCTTGAATTTGGAGCTAACACGTTTGTTTCACATGCAGTTAAAGCTAAATCATGTATATCACAAGTATTTGAAGCTGAACCATTTGTTCTGCATGAATATTAAGCTTAACCATGTGTTTCGCATGAGTTTGAAGCTAAATCATGTGTTTCGCTTGGATTTGAAGCTAACTCGTTTATTTCGCATGCAGTTGAAGCTAAATTATGAATATCACAAGTATTTGAAGCTGAACCAATTGTTTTGCATGACTATTAATCTAAACCATGTGTTTCGCATGAATAATAATCTAAACCATGTGTTTCGCATGAATCTGAAGATAAATCATGTGTTTCGCATGGATTTGAAGCTAACTCGTTTGTTTCGCATGGAGTAGAAGCTAAATCATGTATATCACAAGTATTTGATATTAAAACATTTGTTTCGCATTGATTTGAAGCTAAGATTTCTCCTTCGCATTGATTTGAAGTTAAATCGTGTGTTTCCCTTGGGTGTGAAACTAAATCTTTTGTCTCGCATGCAGCTGATGCTAAATCATGTATATCACACGTATTTGATGCTATACCAATTGATTCGCAGGGATTTGAATCTAAGCCTCCTACTTCGCATTAATTTGAAGCTAAATCATGTGTTTCGGATGGATTTAAAGCAAACTCGTTTGTTTCGCTTGTATTTGAAGCTAAATCATGTATATCACAAGTATTTGAAGCTATACCATTTGTTTCGCATGTATTTGAAGAGAAGCCTTCTACTTCGCATGAATTTGAAGCTAAATCTTGTGTTTCGTTTGGATTTAAAACCAACTCGATTGTTTCGGCTGCATTTGAAGCTAATTCATGTATAACACAACTATTTGAAGCTAAAGCATTTGATTCGCATGGATTTGAAGCTAAGCCTTCTACTTCGCATTGATTTGAAGCTAAATCATGTGCTTCGCTTGGATTTGAAGCTAAGCCTTCTACTTCGCATTGATTTGCAGTTAAATCATGTGATTCGCGTTGATTTGAAGCTAACTCGTTTGTTTCGCATGCAGTTGAAGCTAACTCGTTTGTTTCACATGCAGTTGAAGCTAAATCATTTATATCACAAGTATTTGAAGCTATACCATTTGTTTCGCATGTATTTGAAGATAAGGCTTCTACTTCGCATTGATTTGAAACTAAATCATGTGTTTCGCTAGAATTTGAAGCTAATTCATTTGTCTCGATGCAGTTGAAGCTAAATCATGTATATCACAAGTATTTGAAGCGATACCATTTGTATCGCATGTATTTGAAGATGAGCCTTCTACTTCGCATGAATTTGAAGCGAAATCTTGTGTTTAGTTTGGATTTGAAACTAACTCGATTGTTTCGGCTGCATTTGAAGCTAAGTCATGTATAACACAAGAATTTGAAGCTAAAGCATTTGATTCGCATGGATTTGAATCTAAGCCTCCTACTTCGCATTGATTTGAAGCTAAGTCATGTGTTTCGCATGGATTTAAAGCAAACTCGTTTGTTTCGCCTGTATTTGAAGCTAAATCATGTATATCACAAGTATTTGAAGCTATACCATTTGTTTCGCATGTATTTGAAGAGAAGCCTTCTACTTCGCATGAATTTGAAGCTAAATCTTGTGTTTCGTTTGGATTTAAAACCAACTCGATTGTTTCGGCTGCATTTGAAGCTAATTCATGTATAACACAACTATTTGAAGCTAAAGCATTTGATTCGCATGGATTTGAAGCTAAGCCTTCTACTTCGCATTGATTTGAAGCTAAATCATGTGCTTCGCTTGGATTTGAAGCTAAGCCTTCTACTTCGCATTGATTTGCAGTTAAATCATGTGATTCGCGTTGATTTGAAGCTAACTCGTTTGTTTCGCATGCAGTTGAAGCTAACTCGTTTGTTTCACATGCAGTTGAAGCTAAATCATTTATATCACAAGTATTTGAAGCTATACCATTTGTTTCGCATGTATTTGAAGATAAGGCTTCTACTTCGCATTGATTTGAAACTAAATCATGTGTTTCGCTAGAATTTGAAGCTAATTCATTTGTCTCGATGCAGTTGAAGCTAAATCATGTATATCACAAGTATTTGAAGCGATACCATTTGTATCGCATGTATTTGAAGATAAGCCTTCTACTTCGCATGAATTTGAAGCGAAATCTTGTGTTTAGTTTGGATTTGAAACTAACTCGATTGTTTCGGCTGCATTTGAAGCTAAGTCATGTATAACACAAGAATTTGAAGCTATACCATTTGTTTCGCATGTATTTGAAGATAAGGCTTCTACTTCGCATTGATTTGAAACTAAATCATGTGTTTCGCTAGAATTTGAAGCTAATTCATTTGTCTCGATGCAGTTGAAGCTCAATCATGTATATCACAAGTATTTGAAGCGATACCATTTGTATCGCATGTATTTGAAGATAAGCCTTCTACTTCGCATGAATTTGAAGCGAAATCTTGTGTTTAGTTTGGATTTGAAACTAACTCGATTGTTTCGGCTGCATTTGAAGCTAAGTCATGTATAACACAAGAATTTGAAGCTAAAGCATTTGATTCGCATGGATTTGAAGCTAAGCCTTCTACTTCGCATTGATTTGAAGCTAAGTCATGTGTTTCGCATGGATTTGAAGTCAACTCGTTTGTTTCGTCTGCATATGAAGCTATTTCAATTTATATCGCAAGTATTTGAAGCTTAATCATGTGTTTCGCTTGGATTTGAAACCAAGCATTCTACTTCGCATTGATTTGATGCTAAACCATGTGATTCGCATGAATTTAAAACTAAATCATGTGTTCCGCATGGATTTGAAGCTAACTCGTTTGTTTTGAATGCAGTTGAAGCTAAATGATGTATATGACAAGTATTTGAAGTTATACTATTTGATTTGCATTGAATTGAAGCTAAATCACGTGTCTCGCATGGATTTGAAGATAACTCGTTTGTTTCGCATGCAGTTGAAGATAAATCAAGTATATCACAAGTATTTGAAGCTAAACCATTAGCTTGCATGGATTCGAAGATAAGCCTTCTACTTCGCATGAATTTCAAGCAAAATCATGTGTTTCGTTTGGATTTGAAACAAACTCGATTGTTTCGGCTGCATTTGAACCTAAATCACGTATAACACAAGTATTTGAAGCTGAAGCAGTTGATTCGCATGGATTTGAAGCTAAATCATGTGTTTCGCTTGGATTTGAAGCGAACTCGTTTCTATCGGATGCAGTTGAAGCTAAATTATGAATATAGCAAGTACTTGTATCTAAACCATGTGTTTCGCACGAATTTGAAGCTAAACCATGTGTTCGCACGAATTTGAAGCTAAACCATGTGTTTCGCATGAATTTAATTCTAAATCATGTGTTTCGTTCTGATTTGAAGCTAACTCGTTTGTTTCCTATGCATTTGATGCTATTTCATTATATCGCAAGTATTTGAAGGTAACTCAATTCTTACGCATGGGTTTGAAGCTTGCCTTCAACTTCGCATTGATTTGAAGAAAAACCACTTGTTTCGCATGGATTTGATGCTAACCTTGTACTTCGCTTTGATTTGAAGCAAAATCATTTGTTTCGCTTGAATTTGAAGCTAACACGTCTCTCTCACGCGCAGTTGGAGTTAAATCATGTATATCACGAGTATTTGAAGCTAAACCATTTGTTTCGGATGGATTTGAAGATAAGCCTTCTACTTCGCATTGATTTGAAGCTAAATCGTGTGTATCGCATGGATTTGAAGCAAACTCGTTTGTTTCGCCTGCATTTGAAGCTGAATCATTTATATCACAAGTATTTGAAGCTAAACCACTTGATTCGTATGGATTTGTAGCTAAATCTTCTACTTCGCATTGATTTGAACAAAATTATGTCTTTCGCATGGACTTGAAGCTAAGCCTTCTACTTCGCATGCATTTGAAGCTACATCATGTGTTTCACTTGGATTTGAAGCTAACTCGTTTGTTTCGCCTGCATTTGGAGCTGAATCATGTATATCACAATTATTTGAAGCTAAACCATTTGATTCGTATGGATATGTTGCTAAATCTTCTACTTCGCATTGATTTGAATCTAAATCATATGTATCGCATGGATTTGAAGCTAACTCGTTTGTTTCGCATTCAGTTGAAGCTGTATCACTTAGATTCACAAGTATTTGAAGCTAAAGCATTTGATTCGCATGGATTTGAAGCTAAATCACGTGTCTCGCATGGATTTGAAGATAACTCGTTTGTTTCGCACGCAGTTGAAGCTTAATCATGTATATCACAAGTATTTGATATTAAACCATTTGTTTCGCATTGATTTGAAGCTAAGATTTCTCCTTCGCATTGATTTGAAGTTCAAATCATGTGTTTCGCTAGGATTTGAAGCTAATTCATTTGTCTCGCATGCAGCTGCAGCTAAATCATGTATATCACAAGTATTTGATGCTATACCAATTGATTCGCAGGGATTTGAAACTATGCCTCCTAAATCGCATTAACTTGAAGCTAAATCATGTGCTTCGCTTGGATTTGAAGCTAAGCCTTCTACTTCGCATTGATTTGAAGCTAAATCATGTGATTCGCGTGGATTTGAAGCAAACTCGTTTGTTTCGCCTGCAGTTGAATCTATGTCACTTATATCGCAAGTATATGAAGCTAAATCATTTGTTCCGCATGGATTAGAAGCTAAGCCTTCTACTTCGTACTGATTTTAAGCTAAATCATTTGTTTCGCATGGATTTGGAGCAAACTCGTTTGTTTCGTCTGCATTTGAAGCTATATCACTTATATCCCAAATGTTTGAAGCTAATCATTTGTTTCGCATGGATTTGAAGCTAAACATTCTACATCGCTTGGACTTGAATCTAACTCGTTTGTTTCGCATGCAGCTGAAGCTATATCATCTATATCCCATGTGTTTGCAGCTCAATAATTTGTTTCGCATGGATTTCGTAGCTAACTCGTTCGTTTCGCCTGCAGTTGAAGCTAAGTCATGTATATCACATGTATTTGAAGCTGAACCATTTTTTTCGCATGAATATTAAGCTAATCCATGTGTTTCGAATGAATTTGAAGTTAAATCATGTGTTTCGCATGGATTTGAATCTAACTCGTTTGTTTCGCCAGCATTTGAAGTTGTATCACTTATATTCGGAAGTATTTGAAACTAAATCATTCTTTTTGCATGAATTTGAAGCTAAGCCTTCAACTTCGCATTGATTTGAAGCTAAATCATGAGTTTCGCATGGATTTGAAGCTAAGCCTTGAACTTCCCATTGATTTGAAGCAAAATCATGTGTTTCGCTTGGATTTGAAGCTAACTCGTTTGTTTCGCCTGCATTTGAAGCTATATCACTTACATCGCAATTATCTGAAGATAAATCATTTGTTTCTCATGTATTTGTAGCTAAGCCTTCTACTTCTCATTGATTTGGAACTAGATCATGTGTTTCGCTAGGATTTGAATCTAACTCGTTTGTTTCGCCTGCATTTGAAGCTAAGTCATGTATATCACGAGTATTTGAAGGTAAACCATTTGTTTCGCATGGATTTGTAGATGAGGCTTCTACTTCGCATTGATTTGAAGCTAAATCATGTGTATCGCATGGATTTGAAGCTAACTCGTTTGTTTCGCCTGCATTTGAAGCTGAATCATGTATATCACAAGTATTTGAAGCTAAATCATTTGATTCGTATGATTTGCAGCTAAATCTTCTACTTCGCATTGATTTGAAGCTACATCATGTGTTTCGCTTGTATTTGAAACTATCTCGTTTGTTTCGACTGCATTTGAAGCAATATCAATTGTATCGCAAGTATCTGAACCTAAATCATTTGCTTCGCATGGATTAAAAGCTAAACCTTCTACATCGCATTGATTTGAAGCTAAATCATGTGTCTCGAATGGTTTTGAAGCTAACACGTTTGTTTCACATGCAGTTGAAGCTAAATCATGTATATCAAAAGTATTTGCAGCTGAACCAGTTGTTTCGCATGAATATTAATCTAAGACATGTGTTTCGAATGAATTTGAAGCCAAATCATGTGTTCCGCTTGGTTTTGAAGCTAACTCGTTTGTTTCGCCTGCAGTTGAATCTATATCACATATAGCGCAAGTATTTGATGCTAAATCAATTGTTTCGCCTGCAGTTGAACTGAATCATGTACTTCACAAGTATTTGGAGCTGAAACCATTTGTTTCGAATGAATATTAAACTAAACCATGTGTTTCGCATGGATTTCAAGATAACTCGTTAGTTTCGCCTGCATTTGAAGCTATATCACTTATATCGCAAGTATCTGAACCTAAATCATTTGTTACGAATGGATATGAAGCTAAGCCTTCTACTTCGTATCGATTTGAAGCTAAATGATATGTATCGCATGGATTTTGCAGCTAACTCGTTTGATTCGTCTGCATTTGAAGCTATATCACTTCTATCCCAAGTGTTTGACGCTGAATCATTTGTTTCGCATGGATTTGAAGCTAAACCATCTACACCGCAATGATTTGCATCTAAATCATGTGTTTCGCATGTAAGCGTAGCTAAACCTTCTACATAGCATTGATTTGAAGCTTACTCATATGTTTTGCATGGATTTGAAGTTAGCTCGTTAGTTGCGCCAGCAGTTGAAGCTATATCAGTTATATCGCAAGTGTCTGAAGCTAAATCATTTGTGTTTCGGCCGAATCGCGGACCGCGGGTCAACGCACGCTCGACTTTCGATGTACGCCGTCTCGCCGTTTTTGTCGAATAAACGGCGAGGCGGCAAGACAATAGCACGATCGACGTGCGTTGGCCCGACCGTCAAACGCTCGCCTCGGCCTAATGTATACATGCAGCGTTTTTGCCTTAGGAGGCAATGACCGGCTTTCGACACCTGACGATGCGTCACCTTGAGCATCGGCCAGGTGTCTATATATACTGCCGCAAATATGATAACGGCGAGATTCTCCAAGTATCGTTATCGCTTACAGACAGTTTAATTTAGCGCCCCTTGCGCCTATACGAAGCCGTGCTTCAATTGTTATACTTCTGTCGTAGCCGTGCTACACTGCATACGCCGAACGGAGCCGTGCTCCAAAAGCTTGTAAATCAAAGGACTGTGGAGTCCAAACCAATAAATCGCGTGTCGTCTCCTCCGAATTCCGGCGCTTTAATTTTGTGCCGTGCGCAACAATTTGTTTCGCATGGATTTTAAGCTAAACCTTCTACATCGCATAGATTTGCACCTAAATCATGTGTTTCGCATGGATTTGAAGCTACCTTGTCAGTTTCGCCTGCATTTGAAGCTATGTCACTTATATCGCAAGTATCTGACGCTAAATCATTGGTTTCGCATGGCTTTGAAGCAAAAATTCTACATCGCATAGATTTGAAGCTAGCTCGTTTGCTTCATCTGCATTTGAAGCTATATCACTTATATCGCAGGTATTTGAAGAAAAATCATGTTTTCGCTTGGATTTGAAGCTAGCTCGTGTGTTTCACCTGCATTTGAAGCTATTTCCGCTATAACACAGGTATTTGAAGGTAACCCATTTATTTCTCATGGATTTGAAGCTAAGCCTTCTACTTCGCATTGATTTGAAGCTAAATAATATGTTTCTCATGGGTTTGTAGCTACCTCGTTTGTTTCGCCTGCATTTGAAGCTATATCATTTATATCGCAAGTATCTGAACCTAAATCACTTGCTTCGCTTTGACTTGAAGCTAAACCTTCTACATCGCATTGATTTGCAGCTAAATCATATGTTTCGCGTGGATTTCAAGCTACACCTACTACATCGCATTGATTTGTAGCTGAATCTTGTGCATCGCATGGATTTGGAGCTAACTCGTTTGTGTCTCCTGCATTTGAAGCTATATCACCTATATCCCAAGTGTTTGAAGCTAAATCATTTGTTCCGCATGGAATTGAAGCTAAGCCTTCTACATCGCATCGATTTGCAGCTAAATCATGTGTTTCGCATGGATTTGAAGCTAACACGCTTGTTTCGTCTACACTTGAAACTATATCACTTATATCCCAAGTGTTTGAAGCTAAATAATGTGTTCTCATGGATTTGAAGCTAAAGCTTCTACATCGCATTGATTTGAAGCTAAATCATGTGTTTCGCTTGGATTTGAAGCTAAACCTTCTACATCGCATTGATTTGAAGCTAAATGATGTGTGTCGCATGGATTTTGAAGCTAACTCGATTGATTCGTCTGCATTTGAAGTTAAATCACTTATATCCCAAGTGTTTGAAGCTAAATCATTTGTTTCGCATGGATTTGAAGCTAAATCTTCTACATCGCATTCATTTGAAGCTAAATAATGTGCTTCGCTTGGATTTGTAGCTAAACCTACTACATCGCTTTGTTTTGAATCTAAATCATGTGTTTTGCATGGATTTTAATCTTACTCGTTTGTTTCCCCTGCATTTGAAGCTATATCACTTATATCGCAAGTAACTGATGCTAAATTATTTGTTTCGCATGGATTTGACGCTAAACCTTCTACATTGCATTGATTTGCAGCTAAATCATGTGTTTCGCATGGATTTGAAGCTAAGCCTTCTATTTCGCATTGATTTGATACTAGATCATGTGTTTCGCATGGATTTGTAGATAAGCCTTCTACTTCGCATTGATTTGAAGCAAGATCATGTGTTTCGCTTGGATTTGAATCTAACTCGTTTGTTTCGCCTGCATTTGAAGCTAAATCATGTATATCACGAGTATTTCAAGCTAAACAATTTGTTTCGGATGGATTTGAAGATAAGCCTTCTACTTCGCATTGATTTGAAGCTAAATCATGTGTATCGCATGGATTTGAAGCTAACTCGTTTGTTTCGCCTGCATTTGGAGCTGAATCATGTATATCATAAGTATTTGAAGCTAAACCATTTGATTCGTATGGATTTGTAGCTAATCTTCTACTTCGCATTGATTTGAAGCAAAATTATGTCTTTCGCATGGACTTCAAGTTTAGCCTTCTACTTCGCATTGATTTGCAGTTAAATCATGTGATTCGCGTTGATTTTAAGCTATCTCGTTTGTTTCGCATGCAGTTGAAGCTAACTCGTTTGTTTCACATGCAGTTGAAGCTAAATCATTTATATCACAAGTATTTGAAGCTATACCATTTGTTGCGCATGTATTTGAAGATAAGCCTTCTACTTCGCAATGAATTTGATGCTAAATCTTGTGTTTCGTTTGGATTTAAAACTAACTCGATTGTTTCGGCGGCATTTGAAGCTAATTCATGTATAACACAAGTATTTGAACCTAAAGCATTTGATTCGCATGGATTTGAAGCTAAGCCTTCTAATTCGCATTGATTTGAAGCTAAATCATGTGCTTCGCTTGGATTTGAAGCTAAGCCTTCTACTTCGCATTGATTTGAAGCTGAACCATATCTTTCGCTTGAATTTGGAGCTAACACGTTTGTTTCACATGCAGTTAAAGCTAAATCATGTATATCACAAGTATTTGAAGCTGAACCATTTGTTCTGCATGAATATTAAGCTTAACCATGTGTTTCGCATGAGTTTGAAGCTAAATCATGTGTTTCGCTTGGATTTGAAGCTAACTCGTTTATTTCGCATGCAGTTGAAGCTAAATTATGAATATCACAAGTATTTGAAGTTAAACTATTTGATTTGCATTGAATTGAAGCTAAATCACGTGTCTCGCATGGATTTGAAGATAACTCGTTTGTTTCGCATGCAGTTGAAGCTCAATCATGTATATCACAAGTATTTGATATTAAAACATTTGTTTCGCATTGATTTGAAGCTAAGATTTCTCCTTCGCATTGATTTGAAGTTAAATCGTGTGTTTCCCTTGGGTGTGAAACTAAATCTTTTGTCTCGCATGCAGCTGATGCTAAATCATGTATATCACACGTATTTGATGCTATACCAATTGATTCGCAGGGATTTGAATCTAAGCCTCCTACTTCGCATTAATTTGAAGCTAAATCATGTGTTTCGGATGGATTTAAAGCAAACTCGTTTGTTTCGCCTGTATTTGAAGCTAAATCATGTATATCACAAGTATTTGAAGCTATACCATTTGTTTCGCATGTATTTGAAGAGAAGCCTTCTACTTCGCATGAATTTGAAGCTAAATCTTGTGTTTCGTTTGGATTTAAAACCAACTCGATTGTTTCGGCTGCATTTGAAGCTAATTCATGTATAACACAACTATTTGAAGCTAAAGCATTTGATTCGCATGGATTTGAAGCTAAGCCTTCTACTTCGCATTGATTTGAAGCTAAATCATGTGCTTCGCTTGGATTTGAAGCTAAGCCTTCTACTTCGCATTGATTTGCAGTTAAATCATGTGATTCGCGTTGATTTGAAGCTAACTCGTTTGTTTCGCATGCAGTTGAAGCTAACTCGTTTGTTTCACATGCAGTTGAAGCTAAATCATTTATATCACAAGTATTTGAAGCTATACCATTTGTTTCGCATGTATTTGAAGATAAGGCTTCTACTTCGCATTGATTTGAAACTAAATCATGTGTTTCGCTAGAATTTGAAGCTAATTCATTTGTTTCGATGCAGTTGAAGCTAAATCATGTATATCACAAGTATTTGAAGCGATACGATTTGTATCGCATGTATTTGAAGATAAGCCTTCTACTTCGCATGAATTTGAAGCGAAATCTTGTGTTTAGTTTGGATTTGAAACTAACTCGATTGTTTCGGCTGCATTTGAAGCTATTTCATTTATATCGCAAGTATTTGAAGCTTAATCATGTGTTTCGCTTGGATTTGAAACCAAGCATTCTACTTCGCATTGATTTGATGCTAAACCATGTGATTCGCATGAATTTGAAGCTAAATCATGTGTTTGGCATGGATTTGAAGTTAACTCGTTTGTTTCGCCAGAATTTGAAGCTAAATCATTTATATCACAACTATTTGAAGCTCAACCATTTTTTTCGCATGAATATTAAGCTAATCCAAGTGTTTCGAATGAATTTGAAGCACAATCATGTGTTTCGCATGGATTTGAAGCAAACTCGTTTGTTTCGCCTGTATTTGAAGCTAAATCATGTATATCACAAGTATTTGAAGCTAAACCATTTGTTTCGCATGGATTTGAAGCTAAATCATGTATATCACAAGTATTTCAAGCTGAACCAATTGTTCCGCATGTATAGTAATCTAAACCATGTTTTTCGCATGCATAGTAATCTATACTATGTGATTCGCATGAATTTAAAACTAAATCATGTGTTCCGCATGGATTTGAAGCTAACTCGTTTGTTTTGAATGCAGTTGAAGCTAAATCATGTATATGACAAGTATTTGAAGTTAAACTATTTGATTTGCATTGAATTGAAGCTAAATCACGTGTCTCGCATGGATTTGAAGATAACTCGTTTGTTTCGCATGCAGTTGAAGATAAATCAAGTATATCACAAGTATTTGAAGCTAAACCATTAGCTTGCATGGATTCGAAGATAAGCCTTCTACTTCGCATGAATTTCAAGCAAAATCATGTGTTTCGTTTGGATTTGAAACAAACTCGATTGTTTCGGCTGCATTTGAACCTAAATCACGTATAACACAAGTATTTGAAGCTGAAGCAGTTGATTCGCATGGATTTGAAGCTAAATCATGTGTATCGCATGGATTTGAAGCTAACTCGTTTGTTTCGCCTGCAGTTGAATCTATATCACATATAGCGCAAGTATTTGATGCTAAATCAATTGTTTCGCCTGCAGTTGAACTGAATCATGTACTTCACAAGTATTTGGAGCTGAACCATTTGTTTCGAATGAATATTAAACTAAACCATGTGTTTCGCATGGATTTCAAGATAACTCGTTAGTTTCGCCTGCATTTGAAGCTATATCACTTATATCGCAAGTATCTCAACCTAAATCATTTGTTACGAATGGATATGAAGCTAAGCCTTCTACTTCGTATCGATTTGAAGCTAAATGATATGTATCGCATGGATTTTGCAGCTAACTCGTTTGATTCGTCTGCATTTGAAGCTATATCACTTCTATCCCAAGTGTTTGACGCTGAATCATTTGTTTCGCATGGATTTGAAGCTAAACCATCTACACCGCAATGATTTGCATCTAAATCATGTGTTTCGCATGTAAGTGTAGCTAAACCTTCTACATAGCATTGATTTGAAGCTTACTCATATGTTTTGCATGGATTTGAAGTTAGCTCGTTAGTTGCGCCAGCAGTTGAAGCTATATCAGTTATATCGCAAGTGTCTGAAGCTAAATCATTTGTTTCGCATGGATTTTAAGCTAAACCTTCTACATCGCATAGATTTGCACCTAAATCATGTGTTTCCACATGGATTTGAAGCTAACTCGTCCATTTCGCCTGCATTTGAAGCTATATCACCTATATCGCAAGGATTTGAAGCTAAATCATTTGTTTCGAATGGATTTGAAACTAAGCCTTCTACATCGCATTGATTTGAAGCTTAATCATGTGTATCGCATGGATTTTGAACCTAAACCTTCTACATCGCATTGATTTGCTGCGAAACCATGTGTTTCCCATGGATTTGAAACTATCTCTCTTGTTGCGCATGCTGATGAACCTAAATAACGTATATCACAAGTATTTGTAGCTAAAGCATTTGTTCCGTATGGATTTGAAGCTATTCCTTCTACTTGGAATTGATTTGTAGTTACATCATTTGTTTCACATGGATTTGAAGCTAACTCGTTTGTTTCGCATGCAGTTGCAGATATATCACCTATATCACAAGTGTTTGAAGCTCAATCATTTGTTTCGCATAGATATGAAGCTAAACCTTGTACATCGCATTGATTTGATGCTAAACATTGTGTACCGCATGGATTTGAAGCTAAACCTTCTACATCGCACTGATTTGCAGCTAAATCATGAGTTTCGCATGGATTTGAAGCTAACTCGTTCGTTTCGCCTGCATTTGATGCTATATCACTCATATAGCAAGTATCTGATGCTAAATCATTTGATTCTCATGGATTTGAATCTAAACCTTCTACATCGCATTGATTTGCAGCTACATCATGTGTTTCGAATGGATTTTTAAGCTAACTCGTTTGTTTCGTTTGCATTTGAAGCTATATCACATTTATCGCAAGTATCTGAAACTAAATCATTTGTGTCACATTGATTTGAAGTTAAACCTTCTACATCGCATTGATGGGAAACTAAACCGTCAACATCGCATTGATTTGAAGCTAAATCATTTGTTTCGCATGGATTTGAAGCTAACTCGTTTGTTTCCCCTGCATTTGAATCTATATCACTTTTACCGCAAGTATCTGAAGCTAAACCATTTGCGTCGCATTGATTTGAAGTTAAACCTTCTACATCGCATTGATGTGAAGCTAAACCGTCTACATCGCATTGATTTGAAGCTAAATCATTTGTTTCCCATGGATTTGAAGCTAACTCGTTTGTTTCCCCTGCATTTGAAGCTATATCACTTATATCGCAAGTATCTGAAGCTAAATTATTTGTTACGCATGGATTTGAAGCTAAACCTTCTACATCGCATTGATTTGCAGCTAAATCATGTGTTTCGAATGGATTTTGAAGCTAACCCGTTTGATTCGTCTGCATTTCAAGCTATATCACTTATATCCCAAGTGTTTGAAGCTAAATCATTTGTTTCGCATGGATTTGAAGCTAAATCTTCTACATCGCACTGATTTGCAGCTAAATCATTTGTTTCGCATGGATTTGAAGCTAAAACTTCTACATCGCATTGATTTGAACCTAAATCATGTGATTCTCTTGGATTTGTTGCTATCTCGTTTGTTTCGTCTGCATTTGAAGCTATGTCACTTATATCGCAAGTATCAGACGCTAAATCATTGGTTTCGCATGGCTTTGTATCAAAAATACTACATCGCATAGATTTGAAGCTAGCTCGTTTGCTTCTTCTGCATTTGGAGCTATATCACTTACACTACAAGGATTTGAAGAAAAATCATGTGTTTCGCATGGATTTGAAGCTAAACCTTCTACATCGCATTTATTTGTAGCTACATCATTTGTTTCGCATGGATTTGAAGCTAACTCGTTTGTTTCGCATGCAGTTGCATCTATATCACCTATATCCCAAGTGTTTGAAGCTAAATCATTTGTTGCGCATAGATATGAAGCTAATCCTTCTACATCGCATTAATTTGATGCTAAACCTTATGTTCCGCATGGATTTCAATCTAAACCTTCTACATCGCATTGATTTGCAGCTAAATCATGTGTTTCGAATGGATTTTGAAGCTAACTCGTTTGATTCGTCTGCATTTCAAGCTATATCACTTACATCCCAAGTGTTTAAAGCTAAATCATTTGTTTCGCATAGATATGAAGCTAAACCTTCTACATCGCATTAATTTGATGCTAAACCTTATGTTCCGCATGGATTTCAATCTAAACCTTCTACATCGCATTTATTTGAAGCTAAATCATGTGAATCGCACGGATTTTGAAGCTAACTCGTTAGTTTCGTCTGCATTTGAAGCTATATCACATATATCCCAAGTGTTTGAAGCTCAATCATTTGCTTCGCTTCTATTTGAATCTAATCCTTCTACATCGCATTGATTTGAAGCTAAATCATGTGTCTTGCTTGGATTTAAAGCTAACTCGTTTGTTTCGCCAGCATTTGGAGTTATATCACTTAAATCGCAAGAATCTGAAGCTAAATCATTTGTTTCGCATGGATTTGAATCTAAACCTTCTACTTCGCATCGAGCTGAAGCTAAATGATGTGTATCGCATGGATTTTGAAGCTAACTCGTTTGTTTCGTCTGCATTTGAAGCTATATCACTCATATCCCAAGTATTTGCAGCTAAATCATTTGTTTCGCATGGATTCGAAGCAAATCCTTCTACATCGCATTGATTTGAAGCTAAATCATGTGTTTCGCTTGGATTTGAAGCTAAACATTCTACATCGCATTTATTTGAAGCTAAATCATGTGAATCGCACGGATTTTGAAGCTAACTCGTCAGTTTCATCTGCATTTGAAGCTATATCACTTATATCCCAAGTGTTTGAAGCTAATTCATTTGTTTCGCATGGATTTGAAGCTAAACCTTCTACAACGCAATGATTTGGAGCTAAATCATGTGTTTCGCTTGGATTTGAATCTAAACCTTCTACATCGCATTGATTTGAAGCTAAATCATGTGATTCGCTTGAATTTGAAGCTAACTCGTTTGTTTCCCCTGCATTTGAAGCTACGTCACATATATCGCAAGTATCTGATGCTAAATCATTTGTTTCGCATGGATTTGAAGTTATCTCGTTTGTTTCGCCTGCAGTTGAAGCTATATCACCTATATCCGAAGTTTTTGAAGCTCAATCAATTGTTCCGCATCGATTTGAAGCTAAGCCTTCTACTTCGCATTGATTTGAAGCTAAATCATGTGGAACGCATGGATTTTGAAGCTAACTCGATTGATTCGTATGCATTTGATGCTATATCACTTATATCGCAAGTATTTGAGCTAAATCATTTGTGTCGCATGGATTTGAAGCTAAGTCTTCTACATCGCATTGATTTGCAGCTAAATCATGTGTTTCGCATGGATTTGGAACTAACTCGTTTGTTTCGTCAGCATTTGAACCTATATCACTTATATCGCAAGTATCTCAAGCTAAATCATTTGTGTCGTATGGATTTGAAGCTAAACCTGCTACATTGATTTGAAGCTTAATCATGTGATTTGCATGGATTTGAAGCTAACTCGTTTGTTTCCCCTGCATTTGAAGCTACGTCACATATATCGCAAGTATCTGATGCTAAATCATTTGTTACGCATGGATATGAAGCTAAACCTTCTACATCGCATTGATTTGCATCTAAATCATGTGTTTCGCAAGGATATGAAGCTAACTCGTTTGTTTCGTCTTCATTTGAAGCTAGATCACTTATATCGCAAGCATCTGAAACCAAATCATTGGTTTCGCATGGATTTGAAGCTAAACCTTCTACATCGCATTGATTTGAAGCTAAATTATCTGTTTCGCATGGAATTGAAGCTAACTGGTTTTTTTCGCCTGCATTTGAAGCTATATCGATTGTATCGCAAGTATTTGAAGAAAAATCATTTGTTCCACATGGATTTGAATCTAAGCCTTCTACTTCCAATTGATTTGAAGCTACATCATGTGTTTCACTTGGATTTGATGCTAACTCGTTTGTTCCGCATGCAGTTAAAGCTGAATCATATATAAAACATGTATTTGACGGTAAACTATTCGTGTCGCATGGATTTGAAACTAAGCCTTCTTCTTCGCATCGATTTGAAGCTAAATCATGTCTTTCGCTTGGATTTGTAGCTAATTCGTTTGTTTCGCATGCAGTTGAAGCTAAATCATGTATATCACATGTATTTGAAACCAAACAATTTCATTCGCATGGATTTCAATCTGAGCCTTCTACTTCGCATTGATTTGAAGCTGAATCATGTGTTTCGCATGGATTTGAAGCTAACTCGTTTGTTTTGCATGCAGTTGAAGCTAAATCATGTATATCACATGTATTTGAAGCTAAACCATTTGATTGGCATGGATTTGAAGCTGAGCCATCTACTTCGCATTGATTTAATGCTAAATCATGTGTTTCGATTGAATTTGAAACTAATACGTTTGTTTCGCATGCAGTTGATGCTAAATCATGTATAAAACAAGTATTTGAAGTTGAGCTATTCATTTCACATGGATTTGAAGCTAAGCCTTCTACTTCGCATTGATTTGAAAATAAATCATCTGTTTCGCGTGGATTTTAAGCCAACTCGTTTATTTCGCAAGCAGTTGAAGCTAAACCATGTATATCACAAGTATTTGAAGCTAAAGCAATTGATTCGCTTGGATATGAAACTAAGCTTTCTACTTCGCCTTGATTTGAAGCTGAACCATTTATTTCGCATGAATATTAAGCTAAACCATGTGTTTCTAATGAATTTTAAGCTAAATCATGTGTTTTGCATGGATTTGAAACTAACTCGATTGTTTCGCGTGCATTTGAAGCTAAATCATGAATATCACATGTAATTGAAGCTAAACCATTTGATTCGCATGGATTTGAAGCTAAGCCTTCTTCTTCGCATTGATTTGAAGCTAAATCATGAGTTTCGCTTGAATTTGAAGCTAACACGTTTGTTTCAGGTGCAGTTGAAGCTAAATCATGTATATCACCAGTATTTGAAGGTAAACTATTCGTTTCAGATGGATTTGAAGCTAAGCCTTCTACTTCGCATTGATTTGAAGCTACATCATGTGTTTCGCTTGGATTTGAAGCCAACTCGTTTGTTCCGCATGCAGTTAAAACTAAATCATATATAAAACATGTATTTGACGCTAAACTATTCGTGTCGCATGGATTTGAAACAAAGCCATCTGCTTCGCAGTGATTTGAAGCTGAATCATGCGTTTCGCTTGAATTTGAAGCTAACACGTTTGTTTCAGGTGCAGTTGAAGCTAAATCATGTATATCACCAGTATTTGAAGTTAAACTACTCGTTTCAGATGGATTTGAAGCTAAGCCTTCTACTTCGCATTGATTTGAAGCTACATCGTGTGTTTCGCATGGATTTGAAGCTAAGCCTTCTACTTCGCATTGATTTGAAGCTAAATCATGTGTTTCGGTTGGATTTCAAGATAAATGGTTTGTTTCGAATGCAGTTGAAGCTAAATCATGTATCAAACATGTATTTAAAGCTAAACTATTCGATTCGCATGGATTTGAAACTAAGCCTTCTTCTTCGCATTGATTTGAAGCTAAATCATGTGTATCGCAAGGATTTGAAGCTATCTCGTTTGGTTCGCATGCAGTTGAAGCCAAATCATGTATATCATAAGTATTTGAAGCTAAAGCATTTGATTCGCTTGGATTTGAATCTAAGCCTTCTACTTCGCATTGATTTGAAGCTGAATCATGTGTTTCGCATGGATTTGAAGCTAACTCGTTTGTTTCATCTGCATTTGAAGCTATGTCACCCATATCGCAAGTATCTCAAGCTAAATCATTGGTTTCGCATGGATTTGAAGCTAAACCTTCCACATCGCACCGATTTACTGCTAAATCATGTGTTTCGCAAGGATTTAAAGCTAACTCGTTTGTTTCTCCTGCATTTGAAGCTGTATCACTTATATCGCATGTATCTGATGCTAAATCAATTGTATCGCATGGATTTGAAGCTAATCCTTCTACTTCGAATTGATTTAAAGCTAAACCATTTGATTCGCATTGATTTGACGCTGAGCCTTCTACTTCGCATTGATTTGATGCTAAATCATGTGTTTCGTTAGAATTTGAAACTAATACGTTTGTTTCGCATGCAGTTGATGCTAAATCATGTATAAAACAAGTATTTGAAGTTAAGCTATTCGTTTCACATGGATTTGAAGCTAAGCCTTCTACTTCGCATTGACTTGAAAATAAATCATCTGTTTCGCGTGGATTTTAAGCCAACTCGTTTATTTCGCATGCAGTTGAAGCTAAACCATGTATATCACAAGTATTTGAAGCTAAAGCAATTGATTCGCTTGCATATGAAACTAAGCCTTCTACTTCGCCTTGATTTGAAGCTGAACCATTTATTTCGCATGAATATTAAGCTAAACCATGTGTTTCTAATGAATTTTAAGCTAAATTATGTGAATCGCATGGATTTGAAACTAACTCGATTGTTTCTCCAGCATTTGAAGCTAAATCATGAATATCACAAGTATTTGAAGCTAACTCATTTGTTTCGCATGCAGTTGAAGCGAAATCATGTATATCACATGTAATTGAAGCTAAACAATTTGATTCGCATGGATTTGAAGCTAAGCCTTCTTCTTCGCATTGATTTGAAGCTAAATCATGTGTTTCGCTTGAATTGGAAGCTAATACGTTTGTGTCAGGTGCAGTTGAAGCTAAATCATGTATATCACAAGTATTTGAAACTAAACCATTTGATTCGCATGGATTTGAAGCTAACCCTCCTACATCGCATTGATTTGCAGCAAAATCATGTGTTTCGCTTTGATTTGAAGGTAACTCGTTTGTTTCCCTTGCATTTGAAGCTATATCACTTATATCGCAATTATCTGATGCTAAATCATTAGTTTCGCATGGATTTGAAGCAAAGCCTTCTACATCGCATTGATTTGAACTTAAATCATGTGTTTCGCACGAATTTGAAGCAAATAGATGTGTTTCGCATCAAGTTTAAGCTAAATCATGTGTTACGTATTGAATTGAAGCTAACTGGTTTGTTTCGGCAGCATTTGAAGCTATATAGCCTATATCCCAACTGTTTGAATCTCAATCATTTGTTTCGCATGGATTTGAAGCTAAACCTTCTACATCGCATTGATTTGCAGCTAAATCCTGTGTTTCGCATGGATTTGAAGCTTACTCGTATGTTTCGTCTGCATTTGAAGCCATATCACTTATATCCCGAGTGTTTGAAGCTAAATGAGTTGTTCCGCATGGATTAGAAACTAAGCCTTCTACTTCGCATTGATTTGAAGCTAAATCCTTTGTTTCGCATGGATTTGGAGCTAACTCGTTTGTTTCCCTTGCATTTGAAGCTATATCACTTATATCGCAATTATCTGATGCTAAATCATTAGTTTCGCATGGATTTGAAGCAAAACCTTCTACATCGCATTGATTTGAACCTAAATCATGTGTTTCGCACGAATTTGAAGCTAATAGATGTGTTTCGCATTAATTTTAAGCTAAATCATGTGTTACGTATGGAATTGAAGTTAACTGGTCTGTTTCTCCTGCATTTGATGCTATATCACAAATCGAATGTACGTGAGCCTAAATAATTTGCTTCGCGTGGGTTTGAATCTAAGCATTCTACATCGCATTGATTTGCTGCTAAATTATGTGTTTCGCATGGATTTGAAGCTAACTCGTTTGTTTCGTCTGCATTTGAAGCTATATCTCTTATATCCCAAGTGTTTGCAGCTCAATCATTTGTTTCGCATGGATTTGAAGCTAAACCTTCTAAATCGCCTGAATTTTAAGCTCAATCATGTTTTCCGCATGGATTTGAAGCTAACTCGTTTGTTTCCCCTGCATTTAAAGCTATATCACTTATATCGCTAGTATCCGAAGCTAAATCATTTGTTTCGCATAGATTTGAAGCTAAATCATGTGTTTCGCTTGGATTTGAAGCTATATCCCTTATATCGCAAGTATCTGGTGCTAAATCATTTGTTTCGCATGGTTTTGATGCTAAACCTTCTACATGGCATTGATTTGCAGCAAAATCATGTGTTTCGCTTGGATTTGAAGCGAACTCGTTTCTATCGGATGCAGTTGAAGCTAAATTATGAATATAACAAGTACTTGTATCTAAACCATGTGTTTCGCACGCATTTGAAGCTAAACCATGTGTTCGCACGAATTTGAAGCTAAACCATGTGTTTCGCATGAATTTAATTCTAAATCATGTGTTTCGTTCTGATTTGAAGCTAACTCGTTTGTTTCGTATGCATTTGATGCTATTTCATTTATATCGCAAGTATTTGAAGGTAACTCAATTCTTTAGCATGGGTTTGAAGCTTGCCTTCAACTTCGCATTGATTTGAAGAAAAACCACTTGTTTCGCATGGATTTGATGCTAAACCTTGTACTTCGCTTTGATTTGAAGCAAAATCATTTGTTTCGCTTGAATTTGAAGCTAACACGTCTCTCTCACGCGCAGTTGGAGTTAAATCATGTATATCACGAGTATTTGAAGCTAAACCATTTGTTTCGGATGGATTTGAAAATAAGCCTTCTACTTCGCATTGATTTGAAGCTAAATCATGTGTATCGCATGGATTTGAAGCAAACACGTTTGTTTCGCCTGCATTTGAAGCTGAATCATTTATATGACAAGTATTTGTAGCTAAACCATTTGATTCGTATGGACTTGAAGCTAAGCCTTCTACTTCGCATGCATTTGAAGCTACATCATGTGTTTCACTTGGATTTGAAGCTAACTCGTTTGTTTCGCCTGCATTTGGAGCTGAATCATGTATATCACAATTATTTGAAGCTAAACCATTTGATTCGTATGGATATGTTGCTAAATCTTCTACTTCGCATTGATTTGAATCTAAATCATATGTATCGCATGGATTTGAAGCTAACTCGTTTGTTTCGCATTCAGTTGAAGCTATATTACTTAGATTCACAAGTATTTGAAGCTAAACCATTTGTTTCGCATGGATTTGAAGATAAGCCTTCTAGTTCGCATTGTTTTCAAGTTAACTCGATTGTTTCGCCTGCATTTGAAGCTATATCACTTACACAGCAATTATCTGAAAATAAATCATTTGTTTCTCATGTATTTGTAGCTAAGCCGTCTACTTCACATTGATTTGAAACTAGATCATGTGTTTCGCTAGGATTTGATGCTAACTCGTTTGTTTCGCCTGCATTTGAAGCTGAATCATGTATATCACAAGTATTTGAAGCTATACCATTTGTTTCGCATGTATTTGAAGAGAAGCCTTCTACTTCGCATTGATTTGAAACTAAATCATGTGTTTCGCTAGAATTTGAAGCTAATTCATTTGTTTCGATGCAGTTGAAGCTAAATCATGTATATCACAAGTATTTGAAGCTATACCATTTGTTTCGCATTGTTTTGAAGATAAGCCTTCTACTTCGCATTGACATAACTATTTGAAGCACAACCATTTTTTTCGCATGAATATTAAGCTAATCCATGTGTTTCGAATGAATTTGAAGCACAATCATGTGTTGCGGATGGATTTAATGCAAACTCGTTTGTTTCGCCTGTATTTGAAGCTAAATCATGTATATCACAAGTATTTGAAGCTAAACCATTTGTTTCGCATAGATTTGAAGCTAAATCATGTGTTTCGCTTGGATTTGAAGCTATATCCCTAATATCGCAAGTATCTGAATCTAAATCATTTGTTTCGCATGGATTTTATGCTATGCCTTCTACATCGTATTGATTTGAAGCTAAATCATTTGTTTCGCATGGATTTGAAGCTAAACCTTCTACATCGCATTGATTTGCAGCTAAATCATGTGTTTCGCATGGATTTGAAGTTAACTCGTTTGTTTCGACTGCATTTGAAGCAATATCACTTATATCGCAAGTATCTGAAGCTAAATCATTTGTTTCGCATGGATTTTGAAGCTAACTCGTTTGATTCGTTTGAATTTGAAACTACATCACTTATATGCCTAGTGTTTGAAGCTAAATCACTTGTTTCGCATGGATTTGAAGCTAAACCTTCTACATCGTATTTATTTGAAGCTAAATCATGTGTTTCGCTTCGAATTGAAGCTAAACCTTCTACATCGCATGGATTTGAAGCTAACTCGTTTGATTCGTCTGCATTTGAAGCTATATCACTTATATCCCAAGTGTTTGAATTTAAATCATTTGTTTCGCTTGGATTTGAAGCTAAGCCTTCTACTTCGCATTGAACTGAAGCTAATACATGTGTACCGCATGGATTTTGAAGCCAACTCGTTTGATTCGTCTGCATTTGAAGCATTATCACTTATATCGCAAGTATCTGATGCTAAATCATTTGTTTCGCATGGATTTGTAGCTAAACCTTCTACATCGTATTGATTTGAAGCTAAATCATGTGTTTCGCTTCGAATTGAAGCTAAACCTTCTACATCTCATGGATTTGAAGCTAACTCGTTTGATTCGTCTGCATTTGAAGCTATATCACTTATATCCCAAGTGTTTGAATTTAAATCATTTGTTTCGCTTGGATTTGAAGCTAAGCCTTCTACATCGCATTGATTTGAAGCTAAATGATGTGTGTCGCATGGATTTTGAAGCTAACTCGATTGATTCGTCTGCATTTGAAGTTAAATCACTTATATCCCAAGTGTTTGAAGCTAAATCATTTGTTTCGCATGGATTTGAAGCTAAACCTTCTACATCGCATTGATTTGCAGCTAAATCATGTGTTTCGCATGGATTTGAAGTTAACTCGTTTGTTTCGACTGCATTTGAAGCAATATCACTTATATCGCAAGTATCTGATGCTAAATCATTTGTTTCGCATGGATTTGTAGCTAAACCTTCTACATCGCATTGATTTGAAGCTAAATCATTTGTTTCGCATGGATTTGAAGCTAAACCTTCTACATCGTATTGATTTGCAGCTAATCCATGTGTATCGCTTGTATTTGAAGCTAACTCGTTTGTTTCGTCTGCATATGAAGCTATTTCATTTATATCGCAAGTATTTGAAGCTTAATCATGTGTTTCGCTTGGATTTGAAACCAAGCATTCTACTTCGCATTGATTTGATGCTAAACCATGTGATTCGCATGGAGTTGAAGCTAAATCATGTATATCACAAGTATTTGAAGCTGAACTAATTGTTCCGCATGTCTATTAATCTAAACCATGTGTTTCGCATGAATAATAATCTAAACCATGTGATTCGCATCAATTTAAAGCTAAATCATGTGTTTCGCATGGTTTTGAAGCTAACTCGTTTGTTTTGAATCCAGTTGAAGCTAAATCATGTATATGACAAGTATTTGAATCTGAACCAATTGTTCCGCATGAATATTAATCTAAACCATGTGTTTCGCATGAATAATAATCTAAACCATGTGATTCGCATCAATTTAAAGCTAAATCATGTGTTTCGCATGATTTTGAAGCTAACTCGTTTGTTTTGAATGCAGTTGAAGCTAAATCATGTTAATGACAAGTATTTGAAGTTAAACTATTTGATTCGCATGGATTTGAAGCTAAGCCTTCTACTTGGCATTGATTTGAGGCTAAATCACTTATCTCGAATGGATTTGAAGATAACTCGTTTGTTTCGCACGCAGTTGAAGCTTATCATGTATATCACAAGTATTTGATATTAAACCATTTGTTTCGCATTGATTTGAAGCTAAGATTTCTCCTTCGCATTGATTTGAATTTAAATCATGTGTTTCGCTAGAATTTGAAGCTAATTCATTTGTCTCGCATGCAGCTGAAGCTAAATCATGTATATCACAAGTATTTGATGCTATACCAATTGATTCGCAGGGATTTGAAACTAAGCCTCCTACTTCGCATTAATTTGAAGCTAAATCATGTGCTTCGCTTGGATTTGAAGCTAAGCCTTCTACTTCGCATTGATTTGAAGCTAAATCATGTGATTCGCATGGATTTGAAGCTAACTGGTTTGTTTCGCATGATGTTGAAGCTATATCATGTTTATCACAAGTATTTGAAGCTAAACCATTTGCTTCGCAAGGATATGTAGCTAATCCTTCTACTTCGCACGAATTTGAATCTAAATCATGTGTTTCGCATGGATTTGAAGCTAACTCGTTTGTTACACCTGCATTTGAAGCTATCTCACTTATATTCGCGAGTATTTGATTCACAATCATTCGTTTCGCATGGATTTGAAGCTAAATAATGTGTTTCGATTGGATTTGAAGCTAACTAGTCTGTTTCGCAAGCAGTTGAAGCTAAATCATGTATATCATAAGTATTAGAAGCTAAACCATTTGTATCGCATGGATTTGAAGCTAAACCTTCTACATCGCATTGATTTGTAGCTAAATCATTTGTTCCGCATGGATTTTGAAGCTAAATCGTTCGATTCGTCTGCATTTGAAGCTATATCCCTAATATCGCAAGAATCTGAATCTAAATCATTTGTTTCGCATGGATTTGTAGCTAAACCTTCTACATCGTATTGATTTGAAGCTAAATCATGTGTTTCGCTTCGAATTGAAGCTAAACCTTCTACATCGCATGGATTTGAAGCTAACTCGTTTGATTCGTCTGCATTTGAAGCTGTATCACTTATATCCCAAGTGTTTGAATTTAAATCATTTGTTTCGCTTGGATTTGAAGCTAAGCCTTCTACATCGCATTGATTTGAAGCTAAATGATGTGTATCGCATGGATTTTGAAGCTAACTCGATTGATTCGTCTGCATTTGAAGTTAAATCACTTATATCCCAAGTGTTTGAAGCTAAATCATTTGTTTCGCATGGATTTGAAGCTAAACCTTCTACATCGCATTGATTTGCAGCTAAATCATGTGTTTCGCATGGATTTGAAGTTAACTCGTTTGTTTCGACTGCATTTGAAGCAATATCACTTATATCGCAAGTATCTGATGCTAAATCATTTGTTTCGCATGGATTTGTAGCTAAACCTTCTACATCGCATTGATTTGAAGCTAAATCATTTGTTTCGCATGGATTTGAAGCTAAACCTTCTACATCGTATTGATTTGCAGCTAATCCATGTGTATCGCTTGTATTTGAAGCTAACTCGTTTGTTTCGTCTGCATATGAAGCTATTTCATTTATATCGCAAGTATTTGAAGCTTAATCATGTGTTTCGCTTGGATTTGAAACCAAGCATTCTACTTCGCATTGATTTGATGCTAAACCATGTGATTCGCATGAATTTGAAGCTAAATCATGTGTTTGGCATGGATTTGAAGTTAACTCGTTTGTTTCGCGAGAATTTGAAGCTAAATCATTTATAGCACAACTATTTGAAGCTCAACCATTTTTTTCGCATGAATATTAAGCTAATCCAAGTGTTTCGAATGAATTTGAAGCACAAACATGTGTTTCGCATGGATTTGAAGCAAACTCGTTTGTTTCGCCTGTATTTGAAGCTAAATCATGTATATCACAAGTATTTGAAGCTAAACCATTTGTTTCGCATGGATTTGAAGCTAAATCATGTGTTTCGCTTGGACTTGAAGCTACTCGTATGTTTCGCATGCTGTTGAAGATAAATCATGCATATCACAAGTATTTGAAGCTAAACCATTTGTTTAGCATGGATTTGAAGCTAAATCATGTGTTACGGTTGGATTTGAAGCCAACTCGTTTGTTTCGCATGGAGTTGAAGCTAAATCATGTATATCACAAGTATTTGAAGCTGAACTAATTGTTCCGCATGTCTATTAATCTAAACCATGTGTTTCGCATGAATAATAATCTAAACCATGTGATTCGCATCAATTTAAAGCTAAATCATGTGTTTCGCATGGTTTTGAAGCTAACTCGTTTGTTTTGAATCCAGTTGAAGCTAAATCATGTATATGACAAGTATTTGAATCTGAACCAATTGTTCCGCATGAATATTAATCTAAACCATGTGTTTCGCATGAATAATAATCTAAACCATGTGATTCGCATCAATTTAAAGCTAAATCATGTGTTTCGCATGATTTTGAAGCTAACTCGTTTGTTTTGAATGCAGTTGAAGCTAAATCATGTTAATGACAAGTATTTGAAGTTAAACTATTTGATTCGCATGGATTTGAAGCTAAGCCTTCTACTTGGCATTGATTTGAGGCTAAATCACGTATCTCGCATGGATTTGAAGATAACTCGTTTGTTTCGCACGCAGTTGAAGCTTATCATGTATATCACAAGTATTTGATATTAAACCATTTGTTTCGCATTGATTTGAAGCTAAGATTTCTCCTTCGCATTGATTTGAATTTAAATCATGTGTTTCGCTAGAATTTGAAGCTAATTCATTTGTCTCGCATGCAGCTGAAGCTAAATCATGTATATCACAAGTATTTGATGCTATACCAATTGATTCGCAGGGATTTGAAACTAAGCCTCCTACTTCGCATTAATTTGAAGCTAAATCATGTGCTTCGCTTGGATTTGAAGCTAAGCCTTCTACTTCGCATTGATTTGAAGCTAAATCATGTGATTCGCATGGATTTGAAGCTAACTGGTTTGTTTCGCATGATGTTGAAGCTATATCATGTTTATCACAAGTATTTGAAGCTAAACCATTTGCTTCGCAAGGATATGTAGCTAATCCTTCTACTTCGCACGAATTTGAATCTAAATCATGTGTTTCGCATGGATTTGAAGCTAACTCGTTTGTTACACCTGCATTTGAAGCTATCTCACTTATATTCGCGAGTATTTGATTCACAATCATTCGTTTCGCATGGATTTGAAGCTAAATAATGTGTTTCGATTGGATTTGAAGCTAACTAGTCTGTTTCGCAAGCAGTTGAAGCTAAATCATGTATATCATAAGTATTAGAAGCTAAACCATTTGTATCGCATGGATTTGAAGCTAAACCTTCTACATCGCATTGATTTGTAGCTAAATCATTTGTTCCGCATGGATTTTGAAGCTAAATCGTTCGATTCGTCTGCATTTGAAGCTATATCCCTAATATCGCAAGAATCTGAATCTAAATCATTTGTTTCGCATGGATTTTAAGCTAAGCCTTCTACATCGTATTGATTTGAAGCTAAATCATTTGTATCGCATGGATTTGAAGCTAAACCTTCTACATCGCATTGATTTGCAGCTAAATCATGTGTTTCGCATGGATTTGAAGTTAACTCGTTTGTTTCGACTGCATTTGAAGCTATATCACTTATATCGCAAGTATCTGAAGCTAAATCATTTGTTTCGCATGGATTTTGAAGCTAACTCGTTTGATTCGTTTGAATTTGAAACTACATCACTTATATGCCTAGTGTTTGAAGCTAAATCACTTGTTTCGCATGGATTTGAAGCTAAACCTTCTACATCGTATTGATTTGAAGCTAAATCATGTGTTTCGCTTCGAATTGAAGCTAAACCTTCTACATCGCATGGATTTGAAGCTAACTCGTTTGATTCGTCTGCATTTGAAGCTATATCACTTATATCCCAAGTGTTTGAATTTAAATCATTTGTTTCGCTTGGATTTGAAGCTAAGCCTTCTGCTTCGCATTGAACTGAAGCTAATACATGTGTATCGCATGGATTTTGAAGCCAACTCGTTTGATTCGTCTGCATTTGAAGCATTATCACTTATATCGCAAGTATCTGATGCTAAATCATTTGTTTCGCATGGATTTGTAGCTAAACCTTCTACATCGTATTGATTTGAAGCTAAATCATTTGTTTCGCATGGATTTGAAGCTGTGGCGGCGACAAGCCGGCGCCACGTCTCCGCCATGTGTTTAGTTTTAAGGCGTAAGAATGTTTGGACGAATGGGCCGGGCTGCATGCTGTGCGTTAGCGTCGAGCGAATGTCTAGACGATTGGTTTGAGTGTCGCGTAGAATGAATGCGTCTAGCCAGGACAGAGTGAAAGCGAACCGTGAGAATGAGAAAGAATGATCTGGATGGGATGCATCGGTGAGCGAATGGTTAGTTCAGTAAGAACCCTCATCGGGAACGGTACGCGAGCATCGCGAGTTTAGTTCCGATTGTAAATAAAGATAGTCTAATTGTAACCGGGTTCAATTCTCTCTTCCCGTCGCCGATCCCACCTCCTCATTGGTGACCCCGACGTGATCTAAAGGTAGCGAACGACACGAATTTTGCAGTCGCATTTCGTTCGTGGTTTCGTGGCAGTGGATCGGGAGTTTTCGGAAGAGAACACGGACATTCGCACGTTTATTCGGTACGATGGCATCCCCGCCCGCATCGACAGTCAGCCGCGTCGCGGTGAAAATACCGGAAGTTTCGCCGACCGACCCCGAGCTGTGGTTCGCGTTGGTCGAGGCGAGTTTCGAGACGAGCGGCGTTACGACCGAAAAGACGAAGTTCGGGTTCGTCCTGGGCGCGCTCAAACCAGAATACGCGGCCGAGGTCCGCGATAACGACGAACCGCGCTACGAGGCGGGAAGTGTTTTTACCATTACAAGTTCGGCGCGAACGCGTTCCGCTGCGAACACCCATGCAATTGGTCCGCGTCGGGAAACGAGATGGGCAGTCGTTAATGACGGCCAGCGACCACTGCCCACCATCGCGCCGTTTGTTCGTCACCGATCGAGTAACGAGAACGCAGTTTTTAATCGACACCGGTGCCGATCTCTGCGTTTTTCCTCGATCGAAAACTCGCGGGTTCCGCGAACGCGCATCTTACGTTTTATATGCGGCGAACGGGTCGGAAATTGCCACGTACGGGACGGTTACGCTGAGCCTCGACTTCGGGCTCCGTCGCGTTTTCGTATGGCGTTTCGTGGTGGCCGACGTGTCAAAGCCGATTATAGACGTAGATTTCCTCGCGCATTACGAACTATTGGTGGACGTCGGAAAGTGCAAACTTTTAGACCAGGTGACGTCGATGACGGTGCCAGGACGCTCAGTGCGCGAGTGCGGGCCATCGGCGCCCTCGGTGAAGACAATTTTCGGTGATTCGAAATTCCACGAATTGCTGCAACGTTTCCCGAACATTACGCGACCAGTGGGGACACCCGTGCAAGTGCAACATGAAACGGTGCACTACATCCGCACAACGCCGGGTCCGCCTGTGGCTTGTAGGCCCCGGCGTCTCGCGCCGGATCGTTTGAGGCACGCGCGACAAGAATTCGAGACGATGATGCGTCTCGGCATCGCGCGACCGTCGGAACGTGCGTGGTCATCGCCTCTCCATATGGTGCCCAAAAAAGAACAGGACGCTTGGCGACCGTGCGGGGATTACCGAGCTTTAAATGCGCGCACGGTGCCGGATAGGTACCCCGTGAAGCACATCGAGGACTTTTCTCACGCGCTTCACGAGAAGACGGTGTTCTCCACAATAGATCTGGCGCGCGCGTATAACCAGATTCCAGTGGCCACAGAGGACATCGCCAAAACCGCGATAACCACCCCTTTCGGACTATTCGAGTTCCCCTGTATGTAGTTCGGATTGCGAAACGCGGCACAAACGTTTCAACGTTTCATCGACGAGGTGCTGCGCGGCTTGGATTTTGTGTACGCGTACATCGACGACATACTGGTGGCATCGTCGACAGAAGAGGAGCACTTGCGCCACTTGGAGGAAGTTTTTTCACGCCTCGACAAGTACGGCGTGACCGTCAACGGGGCGAAATGCATTTTCGGCCAGGCGCAGGTTAAATTCCTGGGGTTCACCGTATCGTCCAAAGGCACCAGCCCGTTGGAATCAAAGGTGGAGGCGATCACCAACTACCCCCAACCGACCACCGCAAAACGGCTGAGGCAGTTCCTGGGTATGCTAAATTTCTATAGGCGTTTCATGCCCAGGGCTGCGCAGGTACAAGCGCCCCTCAATAACCTACTGCACGACGGCATGAAGGGTAACGCCAAGTTGGCGTGGACCGAGGAAGCTACCGCGGCTTTCGCCGAGGCGAAGGACAGTTTGAGGCAGGCGGCGTTATTGTCGCATCCGAGGGACGACGGGCCACTCGCCTTGTTCTGCGACGCGTCCGATTTTGCTGCAGGTGCGGCACTGCAGCAGCGGGTCGGAAAGGATTGGCAGCCGGTGGCTTTCTTCTCCAGGAAGCTCAGCGCCGCCGAGCGGAATTACGGCGCGTACGACCGGGAAATGTTGGCCATTTACTCGGCAATCAAGCATTTCCGACACATGGTGGAGGGGCGAACATTCACCATCTACACGGACCACAAACCGTTGACATTCGCCTTCCAACAAAAGCCCGAGAAATGTTCTCCCAGGCAATTTAGATACCTGGATTTCATCGGGCAGTTCACCACCGACATCCGCCACATCGCCGGGAAGGACAACGTCGTCGCCGACGCGCTATCCAGGTTGGAAGAAGTGGTAGAGTCTTTCAGCTACACCGATTTGGCGGAGTCTCAGCAGCGCGACGCGGAACTTCAGGCGTACATGAGCGGGAGAATAAAAAACAATTTACGTCTAAAACGGATACGCCCGCCCGATTCGAACACTGAAGTGATCTGTGACGTGTCTACCGGGATTGCGCGACCTTTCGTCACGGGACAATTCAGGCGAGCCGCATTCGACTCGATGCACCGCTTGGCGCATCCAGGTGTTAAAGCAACGGTGAGACTCGTGACGGAACGATATGTGTGGCCGTCCGTTAAAGCCGATTGCCGGAGTTGGGCTCGCGGTTGCGTTCCGTGCCAGCGCGCGAAAATAAACAAGCACGTTTTCGCGCCGCCGGGAAGTTTCGACGCGCCGACCGGAAGATTCGAGCACGTGCACATAGACATTGTAGTTCTTCCGGTCTCAGAGGGGTTCAGGTACTGTTTAACCTGCGTCGACTGTTTTACGCGCTGGCCCGAGGCTTTCCCAATTCGGGATCAAGAAGCTTCGACCGTGGCACGCGCCTTTTACGAGGGTTGGATTTCACGGTTCGGAACCCCGTTGCACGTGACAACCGACCAGGGTCGACAATTCGAGTCGCGCTTGTTTCAGGCATTGTCACAGCTAACAGGTCCAGCCCACTGGCGGACAACGGCCTATCACCCGGCGGCAAACGGAATGGTGGAGAGATTCCACCGCCAATTTAAGGCAGCAATCCGTTGCCAGCAAAACGTCAGCTGGACAAAGGTTCTTCCCACCATCTTGCTGGGCATCCGCGCAGCCTGGAGAGAGGACTTACAATCCACCGCAGCTGAGCTGGTCTACGGCGAGACGCTGCACCTACCAGGGGAATTCCTGGTCCCACAGAGAGCGGAGTCGCTGCCGCTGCCAGCGGATTTTGTCGCGGGATTACGAAAGCATTTCGCGACCCTCGCCCCAACGCCTGGCAGCAATCACTCGACGAAACGAGTTTTCGTTTTCAAGGACCTCGCCACGGCAGAGCATGTGTTCGTGCGGAACGACGCAGTGCGAGGAATCCTCCAGCCGCCATACGACGGCCCATACAGGGTCCTCGAGCGAGGGGACCGGACTTACTCCCTCAGTATCCGGGACAAGGCGGTTACAGTGACCATAGATCGCCTAAAGCCGGCGTACTTGCTGGCTACAGATCCAGCACCGCCGACGATACCATGGGCAACACAGCCAGCGTTACCTGGAGAGTCCGAGGGGCCACCAACACCATCATCACCACCCACTCCGAGCGAGTTTACGGGGCAGCCGCCCCAACCATCGCCACCATCTCGGGGTCCGGCGGTGCCGCCCCCCATAGTAGTACCACCAGGTGCGGGTTTACGCACCACACGGTCCGGAAGAAGAGTGCGTTTCCCGGACCGATTGCAAGTTTCGTGATCGAGTCAATCACTGGCGGGGGGGGTGATGTGGCGGCGACAAGCCGGCGCCACGTCTCCGCCATGTGTTTAGTTTTAAGGCGTAAGAATGTTTGGACGAATGGGCCGGGCTGCATGCTGTGCGTTAGCGTCGAGCGAATGTCTAGACGATTGGTTTGAGTGTCGCGTAGAATGAATGCGTCTAGCCAGGACAGAGTGAAAGCGAACCGTGAGAATGAGAAAGAATGATCTGGATGGGATGCATCGGTGACCGAATGGTTAGTTCAGTAAGAACCCTCATCGGGAACGGTACGCGAGCGTCGCGAGTTTAGTTCCGATTGTAAATAAAGATAGTCTAATTGTAACCGGGTTCAATTCTCTCTTCCCGTCGCCGATCCCACCTCCTCAAAGCTAAACCTTCTACATCGTATTGATTTGCAGCTAAGCCATGTGTATCGCTTGTATTTGAAGCTAACTCGTTTGTTTCGACAGCACTTGAAGCTATATCACTTATATAGTAAGTATATAAAGCTAAATCATTTGTTTCGCATGGATTTGAAGCTAATCCTTCTACATCGCTTTGTTTTGAAGCTAAATTATGTGTTCTGCATGGATTTTATGCTAACTCGCACGGATTTGAATCTAACTCGTTAGTTTCGCCTGCATTTGTTGCTATATCACTTATATCGCAAGTATCTGGTCCTAAATCATTTGTTTCCTACGAATTTGAAGCAAAGCCTTCTACTTGGCAACTATTTGAAGCTAAATGATGTGTATCGCATGGATTTTGTAGCTAACCCGTTTTAGTCGTCTGCATTTGAAACTATATCACTTATATCCCAAGTGTTTGAAGCTAAATCATTTGTTCTCATGGATTTGAAGCTAAACCTTCTACATAGCATTGATTTGAAGCTAAATCATGTGTTTCGCTTGGATTTGAAGCTAAACCTTCTACATCGCATTGATTTGAAGCTACATGATGTGTGTCGCATGGATTTTGAAGCTAACTCGATTGATTCGTCTGCATTTGAAGTTAAATCACTTATATCCCAAGTGTTTGAAGCTAAATCAATTGTCTCGCATGGATTTGAAGCTAAACCTTCTACATCGCAATGATTTGGAGCTAAATCATGTGTTTCGCTTGGATTTGAAGCTAAGCCTTCTACTTCGCATTGATTTGAAGCTACATCATGTGTTTCGCTTGGATTTGAAAATAAATGGTTTGTTTCGCATGCAGTTGAAGCTAAATCATGTATGTCACAAGTATTCGAAGCGAAACCATTTGTTTTGCATGGATTTGAAGCTAAGCCTTCTACTTCGCATTGATTTGAAGCTAACTCGTTTGTTTCGTCTTCAAATGAAGCTATATCACTTATATCGCAAGTATTTGAGGAAAAATCATGTGTTTTGCATGGATTTGAAACTAGCTCGTTTGTTTCTCCTGCATTTGAAGCTATATCACTTATATCGCAAGTATCTGAAGCTAAATCATTTGTTTCGCATGGATTTGAAGCTAACTCGTTTGTTTCGTCTGCATTTGAAGCTATATCACATATATCCCAAGTGTTTGAAGCTCAATCATTTGCTTCGCTTCTATTTGAAGCTAATCCTTCTACATCGCATTGATTTGAAGCTAAATCATGTGCCTTGCTTGGATTTAAAGCTAACTCGTTTGTTTAGCCAGCATTTAGAGCTATATCAATTAAATCGCAAGTATCTGAAGCTAAATCATTTGTTTCGCATGGATTTGAATCTAAACCTTCTACTTCGCATCGAGCTGATGCTAAATGATGTGTATCGTATGGATTTTGAAGCTAACTCGTTTGTTTCGTCTGCATTTGAAGTTATATCACTTATATACCAATTGTTGGAAGCTAAATCATTTGTTTCGCATGGATTCGAAGCAAAACCTTCTACATCGCATTGATTTGAAGCTAATTCATTTGTTTCGCATGGATTTGAAGCTAAACCTTCTACATCGCAACGATTTGGAGCTAAATCATGTGTTTCGCTTGGATTTGGAGCTAAACCTTCTACATCGTATTGATTTGCAGCTAAATCATGTGTTTCGCATGGATTTGAAGTTAACTCGTTTGTTTCGCCTGCAGTTGAAGCTATATCACCTATATCCGAAGTGTTTGAAGCTCAATCAATTGTTCCGCATCGATTTGAATCTAAGCCTTCTACTTCGCATTGATTTGAAGCTAAATCAAGTGGAACGCATGGATTTTGAAGCTAACTCGATTGATTCGTATGCATTTGATGCTATATCACTTATATCGCAAGTATTTGAGCTAAATCATTTGTGTCGCATGGATTTGAAGCTCAATCTTCTAAAGCGCATTTATTTGCAGCTAAATCACGTGATTCTCTTGGATTTGATACTATCTCGTTTGTTTCGATTGCATTTGAAGCTATGTCACTTATATCGCAAGTATCTGACGCTAAATCATTGGTTTCGCATGGCTTTGAAGCAAAAATTCTACATCGCATAGATTTGAAGCTAGCTCGTTTGATTCATCTGCATTTGAAGCTATATCACTTAAATCGCAAGTATTTGAAGAAAAATCATGTGTTTGGCATGGATTTGAAGCTAAGTCGTTAGTTGCGCCTGCATTTGAAGCTATATCAGTTATATCGCAGGTATCTGAAGCTAAATCATTTGTTTCGCATGGATTTGAAGCTATACCTTCTACATCGCATTCATTTGCAGCTAAATCATGTGTTTCGCATGGATTTGAAGCTACCTCGTCAGTTTCGCCTGCATTTGAAGCTATGTCACTTATATCGCAAGTATCTGACGCTAAATCATTGGTTTCGCATGGCTTTGAAGCAAAAATTCTACATCGCATAGATTTGAAGCTAGCTCGTTTGCTTCATCTGCATTTGAAGCTATATCACTTATATCGCAAGTATTTGAAGAAAAATCATGTTTTTCGCTTGGATTTGAAGCTAGCTCGTGTCTTTCACCTGCATTTGAAGCTATTTCCGCTATAACACAGGTATTTGAAGGTAACCCATTTATTTCTCATGGATTTGAAGCTAAGCCTTCTACTTCGCATTGATTTGAAGCTAAATAATATGTTTCTCATGGGTTTGTAGCTACCTCGTTTGTTTCGCCCGCATTGGAAGATATATCATTTATATCGCCAGCATTTCAAGATATATCATTTGTGTCGCATGGATTTGAAGCTAATCGTTCTACTTCGCATTGATTTGAAGCTAAAACAAGTGTTTCGCATGAATTTGAACCTAGATCTTGTCTTTCGCATGCATTCGAAGCTTAATCATGTGTTTTGCATGTATTTGAAGCTAACTCGTTTGTTTCGCCTTCATTTGAAGCTATATCATTTATATCGCAAGTATCTGAACCTAAATCACTTGCTTCGCTTTGACTTGAAGCTAAACCTTCTACATCGCATTGATTTGCAGCTAAATCATATGTTTCGCGTGGATTTCAAGCTACACCTACTACATCGCATTGATTTGTAGCTGAATCTTGTGCATCGCATGGATTTGGAGCTAACTCGTTTGTGTCTCCTGCATTTGAAGCTATATCATTTATATCGCAAGTATCTGAACCTAAATCACTTGCTTCGCTTTGACTTGAAGCTAAACCTTCTACATCGCATTGATTTGCAGCTAAATCATATGTTTCGCGTGGATTTCAAGCTACACCTACTACATCGCATTGATTTGTAGCTGAATCTTGTGCATCGCATGGATTTGGAGCTAACTCGTTTGTGTCTCCTGCATTTGAAGCTATATCACCTATATCCCAAGTGTTTGAAGCTAAATCATTTGTTCCGCATGGAATTGAAGCTAAGCCTTCTACATCGCATTGATTTGCAGCTAAATCATGTGTTTCGCATGGATTTGAAGCTAACACGCTTGTTTCGTCTACATTTGAAACTATATCACTTTTGTCCCAAGTGTTTGAAGCTAAATCATTTGTTCTCATGGATTTGAAGCTAAACCTTCTACATCGCATTCATTTGCAGCTAAATCATGTGTTTCGCATGGATTTGAAGTTAACTCGTTCGTTTCGCCTGCATTTGATGCTATATCACTTATATCCAAAGTATTTGAAGCTAAATCATTTGTTTCGCATGGATTTGAAGCTAAACCTTCTACATCGCACTGATTTGAAGGTAAATCGTGTGTTTCGCTCGATATGAAGCTAACTCGTTTGTTTCGTTTGCATTTGAAGCTATATCACTTATATCGCAAGTATCTGAAGCTAAATCATTTGCTTCGCATGGATTTGAATCTAAACCTTCTACATCGCATTGATTTGCAGCTAAATCATGTGTATAGCATGGTTTTGAAGCTAACTCGTTTGATTCGTCTGCATTTGAAGCTATATCACTTCTATCCCAAGTGTTTGACGCTGATTCATTTGCGTCGCATGGATTTGAAGCTAAACCTTCAACATAGCATTGATTTTAAGCTTAAGCATGTGTTTTGCATGGATTTGATGCTAACTCGTTTGCTTCCACTCCATTTGAAGCTGTTTCAGTTATATCGCAAGTATCTGATGCTAAATCATTTGTTTCGCATGGAATTAAAGCTAAACCTTCCACATCGCATTGATTTGAAGCTTAATCATGTGTTTCGCATGGATTTGAAACTAACTCGGTTGTTTCATCAGCATTTGAAGCTATATCACTTATATCGCAAGTATCTCAAGCTAAATCATTTGTGTCGAATGGATTTGAAGCTAAACCTGCTACATAGCATTGATTTGAAGCTTAATCATGTGTTTTGCATGGATTTGAAGCTAACTCGTTTGTTTCGTCTGCATTTGAAGCTATATCACGTATATCCCAAGTGCTTGAAGCTAAATCTTTTGTTTCGCGTTGATTTGAAGTTAAACCTTCTACATCGCATTGATTTGAAGCTGAATCATGTGTCTTGCTTGGATTTAAAGCTAACTCGTTTGTTTCGCCAGCATTTGGAGCTATATCACTTAAATCGCAAGAATCTGAAGCTAAATCCTTTGTTTCGCATGGATTTGAAGCTAAACCTTCTACATCGCAATGATTTGGAGCTAAATCATGTGTTTCGCTTGGATTTGGAGCTAAACCTTCTACATCGTATTGATTTGCAGCTAAATCATGTGTTTCGCATGGATTTGAAGTTAACTCGTTTGTTTCGCCTGCAGTTGAAGCTATATCACCTATATCCGAAGTGTTTGACGCTCAATCAATTGTTCCGCATCGATTTGAATCTAAGCCTTCTACTTCGCATTGATTTGAAGCTAAATCAAGTGGAACGCATGGATTTTGAAGCTAACTCGATTGATTCGTATGCATTTGATGCTATATCACTTATATCGCAAGTATTTGAGCTAAATCATTTGTGTCGCATGGATTTGAAGCTCAATCTTCTAAAGCGCATTTATTTGCAGCTAAATCACGTGATTCTCTTGGATTTGATACTATCTCGTTTGTTTCGATTGCATTTGAAGCTATGTCACTTATATCGCAAGTATCTGACGCTAAATCATTGGTTTCGCATGGCTTTGAAGCAAAAATTCTACATCGCATAGATTTGAAGCTAGCTCGTTTGATTCATCTGCATTTGAAGCTATATCACTTAAATCGCAAGTATTTGAAGAAAAATCATGTGTTTGGCATGGATTTGAAGCTAACTCGTTAGTTGCGCCTGCATTTGAAGCTATATCAGTTATATCGCAGGCATCTGAAGCTAAATCATTTGTTTCGCATGGATTTGAAGCTATACCTTCTACATCGCATTCATTTGCAGCTAAATCATGTGTTTCGCATGGATTTGAAGCTACCTCGTCAGTTTCGCCTGCATTTGAAGCTATGTCACTTATATCGCAAGTATCTGACGCTAAATCATTGGTTTCGCATGGCTTTGAATCAAAAATTCTACATCGCATACATTTGAAGCTAGCTCGTTTGCTTCATCTGCATTTGAAGCTATATCACTTATATCGCAAGTATTTGAAGAAAAATCATGTTTTTCGCTTGGATTTGAAGCTAGCTCGTGTCTTTCACCTGCATTTGAAGCTATTTCCGCTATAACACAGGTATTTGAAGGTAACCCATTTATTTCTCATGGATTTGAAGGTAAGCCTTCTACTTCGCATTGATTTGAAGCTAAATAATATGTTTCTCATGGGTTTGTAGCTACCTCGTTTGTTTCGCCCGCATTGGAAGATATATCATTTATATCGCCAGCATTTCAAGATATATCATTTGTGTCGCATGGATTTGAAGCTAATCGTTCTACTTCGCATTGATTTGAAGCTAAAACAAGTGTTTCGCATGAATTTGAACCTAGATCTTGTCTTTCGCATGCATTCGAAGCTTAATCATGTGTTTTGCATGTATTTGAAGCTAACTCGTTTGTTTCGCCTTCATTTGAAGCTATATCATTTATATCGCAAGTATCTGAACCTAAATCACTTGCTTCGCTTTGACTTGAAGCTAAACCTTCTACATCGCATTGATTTGCAGCTAAATCATATGTTTCGCGTGGATTTCAAGCTACACCTACTACATCGCATTGATTTGTAGCTGAAACTTGTGCATCGCATGGATTTGGAGCTAACTCGTTTGTGTCTCCTGCATTTGAAGCTATATCATTTATATCGCAAGTATCTGAACCTAAATCACTTGCTTCGCTTTGACTTGAAGCTAAACCTTCTACATCGCATTGATTTGCAGCTAAATCATATGTTTCGCGTGGATTTCAAGCTACACCTACTACATCGCATTGATTTGTAGCTGAATCTTGTGCATCGCATGGATTTGGAGCTAACTCGTTTGTGTCTCCTGCATTTGAAGCTATATCACCTATATCCCAAGTGTTTGAAGCTAAATCATTTGTTCCGCATGGAATTGAAGCTAAGCCTTCTACATCGCATTGATTTGCAGCTAAATCATGTGTTTCGCATGGATTTGAAGCTAACACGCTTGTTTCGTCTACATTTGAAACTATATCACTTTTGTCCCAAGTGTTTGAAGCTAAATCATTTGTTCTCATGGATTTGAAGCTAAACCTTCTACATCGCATTCATTTGCAGCTAAATCATGTGTTTCGCATGGATTTGAAGTTAACTCGTTCGTTTCGCCTGCATTTGATGCTATATCACTTATATCGCAAGTATCTGAAGCTAAATCATTTGCTTCGCATGGATTTGAATCTAAACCTTCTACATCGCATTGATTTGCAGCTAAATCATGTGTATCGCATGGTTTTGAAGCTAACTCGTTTGATTCGTCTCCATTTGAAGCTATATCACTTCTATCCCAAGTGTTTGACGCTGATTCATTTGCGTCGCATGGATTTGAAGCTAAACCTTCTACATAGCAATGATTTTAAGCTTAAGCATGTGTTTTGCATGGATTTGATGCTAACTCGTTTGCTTCCACTCCATTTGAAGCTGTTTCAGTTATATCGCAAGTATCTGATGCTAAATCATTTGTTTCGCATGGAATTAAAGCTAAACCTTCCACATCGCATTGATTTGAAGCTTAATCATGTGTTTCGCATGGATTTGAAACTAACTCGGTTGTTTCGTCAGCATTTGAAGCTATATCACTTATATCGCAAGTATCTCAAGCTAAATCATTTGTGTCGAATGGATTTGAAGCTAAACCTGCTACATAGCATTGATTTGAAGCTTAATCATGTGTTTTGCATGGATTTGAAGCTAACTCGTTTGTTTCGTCTGCATTTGAAGCTATATCACGTATATCCCAAGTGCTTGAAGCTAAATCTTTTGTTTCGCGTTGATTTGAAGTTAAACCTTCTACATCGCATTGATTTGAAGCTGAATCATGTGTCTTGCTTGGATTTAAAGCTAACTCGTTTGTTTCACCAGCATTTGGAGCTATATCACTTAAATCGTAAGAATCTGAAGCTAAATCCTTTGTTTCGCATGGATTTGAAGCTAAACCTTCTACATCGCAATGATTTGGAGCTAAATCATGTGTTTCGCTGGGATTTGAAGCTAAGCCTTCTACTTCGCATTGATTTGAAGCTACATCATGTGTTTCGCTTGGATTTGAAAATAAATGGTTTGTTTCGCTTGCAGTTGAAGCTAAATCATGTATGTCACAAGTATTCGAAGCGAAACCATTTGTTTTGCATGGATTTGAAGCTAAGCCTTCTACTTCGCATTGATTTGAAGCTAACTCGTTTGTTTCGTCTTCAAATGAAGCTATATCACTTATATCGCAAGTATTTGAGGAAAAATCATGTGTTTTGCATGGATTTGAAACTAGCTCGTTTGTTTCTCCTGCATTTGAAGCTATATCACTTATATCGCAAGTATCTGAAGCTAAATCATTTGTTTCGCATGGATTTGAAGCTAACTCGTTTGTTTCGTCTGCATTTGAAGCTATATCACATATATCCCAAGTGTTTGAAGCTCAATCATTTGCTTCGCTTCTATTTGAAGCTAATCCTTCTACATCGCATTGATTTGAAGCTAAATCATGAGCCTTGCTTGGATTTAAAGCTAACTCGTTTGTTTAGCCAGCATTTAGAGCTATATCACTTAAATCGCAAGTATCTGAAGCTAAATCATTTGTTTCGCATGGATTTGAATCTAAACCTTCTACTTCGCATCGAGCTGATGCTAAATGATGTGTATCGTATGGATTTTGAAGCTAACTCGTTTGTTTCGTCTGCATTTGAAGTTATATCACTTATATACCAATTGTTGGAAGCTAAATCATTTGTTTCGCATGGATTCGAAGCAAAACCTTCTACATCGCATTGATTTGAAGCTAATTCATTTGTTTCGCATGGATTTGAAGCTAAACCTTCTACATCGCAACGATTTGGAGCTAAATCATGTGTTTCGCTTGGATTTGGAGCTAAACCTTCTACATCGTATTGATTTGCAGCTAAATCATGTGTTTCGCATGGATTTGAAGTTAACTCGTTTGTTTCGCCTGCAGTTGAAGCTATATCATCTATATCCGAAGTGTTTGAAGCTCAATCAATTGTTCCGCATCGATTTGAATCTAAGCCTTCTACTTCGCATTGATTTGAAGCTAAATCAAGTGGAACGCATGGATTTTGAAGCTAACTCGATTGATTCGTATGCATTTGATGCTATATCACTTATATCGCAAGTATTTGAGCTAAATCATTTGTGTCGCATGGATTTGAAGCTAAACCTTCTACATCGCATTGATTTGCAGCTAAATCATGTGTTTCGCATGGATTTGAAGTTAACTCGTTTGTTTCGCCTGCAGTTGAAGCTATATCACCTATATCCGAAGTGTTTGAAGCTCAATCAATTGTTCCGCATCGATTTGAAGCTAAGCCTTCTACTTCGCATTGATTTGAAGCTAAATCAAGTGGAACGCATGGATTTTGAAGCTAACTCGATTGATTCGTATGCATTTGATGCTATATCACTTATATCGCAAGTATTTGAGCTAAATCATTTGTGTCGCATGGATTTGAAGCTCAATCTTCTAAAGCGCATTTATTTGCAGCTAAATCACGTGATTCTCTTGGATTTGATACTATCTCGTTTGTTTCGATTGCATTTGAAGCTATGTCACTTATATCGCAAGTATCTGACGCTAAATCATTGGTTTCGCATGGCTTTGAAGCAAAAATTCTACATCGCATAGATTTGAAGCTAGCTCGTTTGATTCATCTGCATTTGAAGCTATATCACTTAAATCGCAAGTATTTGAAGAAAAATCATGTGTTTGGCATGGATTTGAAGCTAACTCGTTAGTTGCGCCTGCATTTGAAGCTATATCAGTTATATCGCAGGTATCTGAAACTAAATCATTTGTTTCGCATGGATTTGAAGCTATACCTTCTACATCGCATTCATTTGCAGCTAAATCATGTGTTTCGCATGGATTTGAAGTTAACTCGTTCGTTTCGCCTGCATTTGATGCTATATCACTTATATCCAAAGTATTTGAAGCTAAATCATTTGTTTCGCATGGATTTGAAGCTAAACCTTCTACATCGCACTGATTTGAAGGTAAATCGTGTGTTTCGCTCGATATGAAGCTAACTCGTTTGTTTCGTTTGCATTTGAAGCTAAATCACTTATATCGCAAGTATCTGAAGCTAAATCATTTGCTTCGCATGGATTTGAATCTAAACCTTCTACATCGCATTGATTTGCAGCTAAATCATGTGTATCGCATGGTTTTGAAGCTAACTCGTTTGATTCGTCTGCATTTGAAGCTATATCACTTCTATCCCAAGTGTTTGACGCTGATTCATTTGCGTCGCATGGATTTGAAGCTAAACCTTCTACATAGCATTGATTTTAAGCTTAAGCATGTGTTTTGCATGGATTTGATGCTAACTCGTTTGCTTCCACTCCATTTGAAGCTGTTTCAGTTATATCGCAAGTATCTGATGCTAAATCATTTGTTTCGCATGGAATTAAAGCTAAACCTTCCACATCGCATTGATTTGAAGCTTAATCATGTGTTTCGCATGGATTTGAAACTAACTCGTTTGTTTCGTCTGCATTTGAAGCTATATCACGTATATCCCAAGTGCTTGAAGCTAAATCTTTTGTTTCGCGTTGATTTGAAGTTAAACCTTCTACATCGCATTGATTTGAAGCTGAATCATGTGTCTTGCTTGGATTTAAAGCTAACTCGTTTGTTTCGCCAGCATTTGGAGCTATATCACTTAAATCGCAAGAATCTGAAGCTAAATCCTTTGTTTCGCATGGATTTGAAGCTAAACCTTCTACATCGCAATGATTTGGAGCTAAATCATGTGTTTCGCTTCGATTTGAATCTAAGCCTTCTACTTCGCATTGATTTGAAGCTAAATCAAGTGGAACGCATGGATTTTGAAGCTAACTCTTTTGATTCGTATGCATTTGATGCTATATCACTTATATCGCAAGTATTTGAGCTAAATCATTTGTGTCGCATGGATTTGAAGCTAAACCTTCTACATCGCATTGATTTGCAGCTAAATCATGTGTTTCGCATGGATTTGAAGTTAACTCGTTTGTTTCGCCTGCAGTTGAAGCTATATCACCTATATCCGAAGTGTTTGAAGCTCAATCAATTGTTCCGCATCGATTTGAAGCTAAGCCTTCTACTTCGCATTGATTTGAAGCTAAATCAAGTGGAACGCATGAATTTTGAAGCTAACTCGATTGATTCGCATGCATTTGATGCTATATCACTTATATCGCAAGTATTTGAGCTAAATCATTTGTGTCGCATGGATTTGAAGCTAAGGCTTCTACTTCTCATCTATTTGAAGCTAAATGATGTGTATCGCATGAATTTTGACGCTAACTGGTTTGATTCGACTGTGTTTGAAACTATATCACTTATATACCAATTGTTTGAAGCTGAATCATTTGTTTCGCAAGGATTTGAAACAAAGCCTTCTACATTGCAATGATTTGAAGCTAAATCATGTGTTTCGCTTGGATTTGAAGCTAAACCTTCTACATCGCATTGATTTAGAGCCAAGTCATCTGTTTTGCAAGGATTTAAAGCTAACTCGTTTGTTTCGTCTGCATTTGAAGCTATGTCACTCATATCCCAAGTATTTGAAGCTAAATCATTTGTTTCGCATGGATTTGAAGCTAAAACTTCTACATCGCACTGATTTGAAGCTACATCATGTGTTTCGCTTGGATATGAAGCTAACTCGTTTGTTTAGTCTGCATTTCAAGCTACATCACTTATATCGCAAGTATCTGAAGCTAAATCATGTGTTTCGCATGGATTTGCTGCTAACTCGTTTCTTTCCCCTGCATTTGAAGCAATATCACTTATATCGCATGTATCTGATGCAAAATCATTTGCGTCGCATGGATTTGAAGCTAACTTGTTTCGCCTGCATTTGAAGTTATATCACTTGTATCGCAAGTATTTGAAGAAAAATGACTTTTTTCGCACGGATTTGAAGCTAAACCTTCTACATCGCATTGATTTGCAGTTCAATCATGTGTTCGCATGGATTTGAAGCTAACTCGTTTGTTTCGTCTGCATTTGAAGCAATATCACTTATATCCCAAGTGTTTGCAGCTCAATCATTTGTTTCGCATGGATTTGAATCCAAACCTTCTAATTCGCATGAATTTTAAGCTCAATCATGTGTTCCGCATGTATTTGAAGCTAACTCGTTTGTTTCGTCTGCACTTGAAGCAATATCACATATATTGCTAGTATCTGAAGCTAAATCATTTGTGTCGCATGGATTTGAAGCTAAACCTTCTACATAGCATTGATTTGAAGCTCAATCATGTGTGACGCATGGATTTTGAAGCTAACTCGTTTGTTTCTCCTGCATTTGAAGCTATATCACAAATCGAATGTATGTGACCCTAAATCATTTGTTTCGCGTGGGTTTGAAGCTAAGCATTCTACATCGCATTGATTTGCTGCTAAATCATGTGTTTCGCATGGATTTGAAGCTAAACCTTCTACGTGGCATGGATTTGAAGCTTAATCATGTGTTTTGCATGGATTTGAAGCTAACTCGGTTGTTTCGTCTGCATTTGAAACTATATAATTTATATCGCAAGGATTTGAAGCCAAATCATTTGTGTTGCATGGATTTGAAGCTAAACCTTCTACATCGCATTGATTTGATGATACATCATGTGTACCACATGGATTTGCATCTAAACCTTCTTCATCGCATTGATTTGCAGCTAAATCATGTGTTTCGCATTGATTTGAAGCAAAACATTCTACATCGCATAGATTTCAAGCTAGCTCGTTTGTTCCGTCTGCATTTGAAACTATATCACATACAACGCAAGTATCTGAAGCTGAATCATTTGTTCCGCATGGATTTGAAGCTGAGCCTTCTACTTCGCATTGATTTGAAGCTAAATCGTTTGTTTCGCATGGATTTGGAGCTAACACGTCTCTCTCACGCGCAGTTGGAGTTAAATCATGTATATCACGAGTATTTGAAGCTAAACCATTTGTTTCTGATGGATTTGAAGATAAGCCTTCTACTTCGCATTGATTTGAAGCTAAATCATGTGTATCGCATGGATTTGAAGCAAACTCGTTTGTTTCGCCTGCATTTGAAGCTGAATCATGTATATCACAAGTATTTGAAGCTAAACCATTTTATTCGTATGGATTTGTTGCTAAATCTTCTACTTCGCATTGATTTGAACAAAGTTATGTTTTTCGCATGGATTTGAAGCTAAGCCTTCTACTTCGCATTGATTTGAAGCAAGATCATGTGTTTCGCATGGATTTGAATCTAACTCGTTCGTTTCGCCTGCATTTGATGCTATATCACTTATATCGCAAGTATCTGAAGCTAAATCATTTGTTTCGCATGAATTTGAATCTAAACCCTGTGTTTCGCATGAATTTGAACCTAAATCTTGCCTTTCGCATGCATTTGAAGCTTAATCATGTGTTTTGCTTGGATTTGAAGCTAACTTGTTTGTTTCGCCTTCATTTGAAGCTAAATGATGTATATCACGAGTATTTGAAGCTAAACCATTTGATTCGCATGGATTTGAAGATAAGCCTTCTACTTCGCATGAATTTCAAGCAAAATCATGTGTTTCGTTTGGATTTGAAACAAACTCGATTGTTTCGGCTGCATTTGAACCTAAATCACGTATAACACAAGTATTTGAAGCTGAAGCAGTTGATTCGCATGGATTTGAAGCTAAATCATGTGTTTCGCTTGGATTTGAAGCGAACTCGTCTCTATCGAATGCAGTTGAAGCTAAATTATGAATATAACAAGTACTTGTATCTAAACCATGTGTTTCGCACGAATTTGAAGCTAAACCATGTGTTCGCACAAATTTGAAGCTAAACCATGTGTTTCGCATGAATTTAATTCTAAATCATGTGTTTCGTTCTGTTTTGAAGCTAACTCGTTTGTTTCGTATGCATTTGATGCTATTTCATTTATGTCGCAAGTATTTGAAGGTAACTCAATTCTTTCGCATGGGTTTGAAGCTTGCCTTCAACTTCGCATTGATTTGATGAAAAACCACTTGTTTCGCATGGATTTAATGCTAAACCTTGTACTTCGCTTTGATTTGAAGCAAAATCATTTGTTTCGCTTGAATTTGAAGCTAACACGTCTCTCTCACGCGCAGTTGGAGTTAAATCATGTATGTTTCGGCCGAATCGCGGACCGCGGGTCAACGCACGCTCGACTTTCGATGTACGCCGTCTCGCCGTTTTTGTCGAATAAACGGCGAGGCGGCAAGACAATAACACGATCGACGTGCGTTGGCCCGACCGTCAAACGCTCGCCTCGGCCGAATGTATACATGCAGCGTTTTTGCCTTAGGAGGCAATGACCGGCTTTCGACACCTGACGATGCGTCACCTTGAGCATCGGCCAGGTGTCTATATATACTGCCGCAAATGTGATAACGGCGAAATTCTCCGAGATTCTCCAAGATATCGATATAACGAACAGACAGTTTAATTTAGCGCCCCTTGCGCCGATACGAAGCCGTGCTTCAGTTTTTATAGTTCTGTCGTAGCCGTGCTACACTGCATACGCCGAACGGAGCCGTGCTCCAAAAGCTTGTAAATCAAAGGACGGTGGAGTCCAAAACAATAAATCGCGTGTCGTCTCCTCCCGAATTCCGGCGTTTTAATTTTGTGCCGTGCGCAACAATTCTGGTCCTTCGAGCCGGATTCCGGAGACGACACAGGAGAGATAAAACATCTCCATCAACAGCGTCGATCACGCAGTCGATCGACGCATACGAGTCTCTATAACACTGCTGGTCAACATGGAGCAAATCATCAAGGAGCAAGAGCTCACCATCGGGGGCCTTTGCCGGATCCTGCCCAACTTCAAGCGCCTGGGAAAGGCGAAATTCACCGAAGCCGCCGCCGAAGAACGCCTTCGCCGCCTGCGGACCGAGTGGGACGCGTGCCGACGCCTCCACCTCCAGTTGGAGCTGAAGGCCACTTCCGAAGAACGGGAAACCCGCGACTACTTCAAACAGGGGTACTTCGAGCGGGCCGAAGCAGAGTTTGAACAGGCAAGTGATTTTTTCGTGGAACTGATCGCTTCATTTAGGAGCGGAGCGTCGGCGCTGGCCGACGCGAGCCAAACCAGGGAGCCCGACTCCTGTAGCGCGCCCGTGGCGCAGCTACCGCGACTCCCGTTGCCGAGGTTCGCCGGCTGCTACACGGAGTGGCCGAGCTTCTCGGACCAGTTTGAGTCGCTGGTCGTGAAGAACCGGACTCTTCACGACGTCCAGCGACTGCAGTACCTCAAGGGTGCTTTAGAGGGAGAAGCAGCGTCCGAGATTGCTCACTACTCCGTGACAGCGGCGAACTTCGGCATCGCATGGGCGGCCTTGGTCAGGAGGTATGACCGGAAGCGACTGGTCGTCAGTGCGCTCCTGTCGAGCTTCCTGACCCTTGCGCCGCTCACCCGCGATCGCGACGGCAGCGGTCTCGCCTTGCTGCGTCGTCGCACTAACGAGGCGTTGGCCCAGCTGCGAAACTTGGGGCGGCCGGTGGACCATTGGGACGACCTGCTGGTCCACCTAACGGTGGAAAAACTTGACCCGAAGTCGAGGGAGGCGTGGGTCCACGAAATCCGCGCCGCCGTGGATCCACCCACGTATGCCTGTCTCGACGAATTCCTGGAGTATCGGGCCGGGTCCTTCGCGGAGCTTAGGATGGCTCCGGAGCCCTCGGCTACCTCCGCGGAGCGTAGGCCGGCCCGACCTCCACCACCGGTACGCTCCCACGCGATGGCGACGACGACGACGGCGAGCCGTTGCCGGAAGTGCGGCGACAACCACCCGCTGTTCCGGTGCCCTGCGTTCAGGGGCATGGCGATCAACCTGCGCCGGGATTTTGTTAGGGCGCGCGGTTGCTGCTTCAACTGCCTCCGTTCGGGACACCCCGCGACATCGTGTCCCTCCGCGTCGCGCTGCTCCGTTTGCAACGGCTCGCACCACACCCTGATTCACCCGGATTCCGGGGTTGGTGGCGGGCCAGAGTCAACCGCGGTAGAACCCGGGCGGGAAACAGCGACGAATATCTCCGCATCGTCCGTGGTCCACAACTGCGTCGCACGCTGGAGCGGGAGCAGGGCCGTACTGCTCGCGACCGCTCTAGTATGGGTAGAGACACGCGACGGGGGGGTAAGGCCGGTGAGAGCCCTGTTGGACCAGGGATCGGAGGCGACCTTCGTCTCCGAATCCCTCGTCCAGGCCCTCCGCCTTCCGAAGCGGCCTGCGGCTATCACCGTGACTGGTGCGGGGGACGCGCCGGTGGGTCGCGTGACTTCGCGGGTCGATCTGGTGTTACGGTTGACCGGGCGCGGGAACGCTCCTATGCCGCTTTCCGCGTTCGTCCTCCGGAGACTTACCGGGTACGCGCCCAAGACGACCGTCGACCTTCGCGTATACCCGCATCTGCAGGACCTCATTTTAGCGGACCCTGATCCGACAAGAGATCTCCCTGTAGATCTCTTAATCGGGGCCGATCGTTACGGGGATGTGATCGGTCCCGGCCTGCGCCGCGGAACACCCGGCCAGCCAATTGCGCAAAATACCGTGTTCGGTTGGGTCGTCTCGGGCGCCGCGTCGACACCCGCGAACGATCCCGATCCCTCCGTGGCGTCCCTGCACTGTCGCGCGGAGGAGAGGTTGGAGCAGCAACTGCGATTGTTCTGGGAGCTCGAGGAGGCGAGTCCCAAATCTGTTCTCTCCCCTGACGAGTCGAGGTGCGAGGAACATTTCGTCAATACCGTCTCACGGCGGGCGGACGGACGATACGTGGTTCGATTGCCCCTCCGTACCGAACCACCCCTCGCTCTCGGCTCGTCAAAGGGCCGTGCCCTAGCCATGCTGCGTGGAGTCGAGCGGCGACTCAGGGGCGACAGTCAGTTGGAGACCGCGTACCGGGACTTTCTGGCCGAATATGAGGCCCTCGATCATATGGAGGAGGCCCCTCAGGCACCCCGGGATGGCGCGGTGTTCCTTCCACACCACCCAGTGGTCAAGCGGAATGTGGACGGAGCGCCGCGCGTCCGCGTTGTTTTCAACGCCTCTAGCCCCACTTCCAACGGACTGTCGCTCAACGACCACTTACTGACGGGGCCGAAGTTGCAGCGAGACATCTTCTCGGTACTGTTGCGCTGGCGAGTCCCGCGATTCGCCCTCAAGGCCGACATCGAGAAGATGTTTCGGCAGATCCGCGTGCACGAGGAGGACGCGGATTTGCAGCGGATTTTATGGCGGCGTGGGCCCGAACATGAGCCTCGCGAATTCCGGCTCACCACCGTCACATACGGAACGGCCTGCGCCCCATACCTGGCTCAGCGCGTCTTATTGCGGCTCGCCGAGGACGAGGGAGCGCACTTCCCTCGCGCGCGAGCGATAATGCGCTCGAATTTTTACGTGGATGACGTTCTCTTCGGCGCTGACGGGGTGGAAGAAACAATAACCTGCCGTGACGAGCTCACACGCCTCCTAGGGCGTGGGGGCTTCAGGTTGGGAAAGTGGGCAGCCAACACCCCTCTGGTGTTGGCGGATAGCCAGAAGTCGGCGGCGGTGGACCTCACGGGGGCTGCCCAACAGCACCATCCCGTGTTGGGGGTGGATTGGAGTCCGGACTCCGACTCCTTCGGGTTCACCGTCGTCCCAGACTCCGCTCCGTCGGTTACGAAGAGAGCGGTGCTATCGGTGATCGCGCGCTTGTACGACCCGCTGGGCTGGGCGGCACCGGCAGTGATCAAAGCAAAAATATTGCTGCAGGAGTTATGGTTGGGGGGTGCGGATTGGGACGCTCCGCTCCCGGACGAGCTCAACCAGACGTGGTCCGAACTCGTCGCCGAGTTACCGCTCCTAAGCGCCGCACGAGTGCCACGCTGGTTCGGCACCTTTCAATCCCCGCGCGGGTGGGAGCGATACGAGTTGCATGGTTTCGCGGACGCGTCTTCGCGCGCGTATGGTGCGGTGGTGTACCTGCTAGCGCGACCGTTCCCGAGCGAACCCTCGAAAACCCAGGTGACCCTCGTTGCCTCGCGAACCAAGGTTGCTCCCGTCAAGACCGTTAGCATTCCGCGTTTGGAGCTTTGCGCGGCGGCTCTCTTGGCCGAACTATTGCGACGCGTCGCCGGCGAGATCCTCGAGGATCGCCTAGAGACCCACGCGTGGACCGATTCACGCGTGGTGCTCGCGTGGTTGGCCCGGACTCCCTCCACGTGGACCGTCTTTGTGGCCAATCGCGTGGGCCGCATTCATGAATTATTACCGGGCACGCCGTGGCGTCACGTGCCCACACGCGACAATCCCGCGGATTGTGCGTCCCGAGGACTGCTCGCCGGCGAATTGGTCGACCACCCCCTGTGGTGGACGGGACCCCGTTGGCTATCGGGGCCGCGGTCCGGCTGGCCGCAGCCGTCGTGCGAAGCTCCCCCGAGCATCGATCAGGAGCTACGCGTCCAGACGGCTCGCGTAAGTGGCGAGGAGGAGACCCCCCTGGCTCCCCTCCCGTCCAGCGTTTCGTCCTGGGCGAGGCTCCTGCGCGTCACCGCAAACTGCTACCGGTTTGTCGCGGCCCTTCGTCGAAGGAAGAATAGTCCCTCGGATTGCGAGACGCCGATGCGGCGGGCGAGGATCTTGTGGCTCCGTTGGCTGCAGGGTGGCGCCTTCGCATCGGAGATACGCGCCGTCCGAAAATCCCAATTCGTCGGGCGATCGTCGCCCTTGCGACGGTTGAGCCCATTTCTCGACGAGGCAGGATTGCTCCGCGTGGGGGGACGTCTAGAAAACTCGTCCCGCGCGTACGACGAGAAACACCCCATCCTCCTCCCGAAGCACCCGGTGGTGGATTTGCTGGTGGAGGCTGTGCACCTCACGGCCCTCCACAGTGGACCCCAGCTCACCTTGAGCGTGCTGAGGAGGACGTATTGGCTTCTGGGCGCCCGAGATACGGTTAGAAGAGTGACCTGGAGGTGCGTAGCTTGCGCAAGGCATCGCGCATCTCCAGCGTCCCAACTCATGGGCACGTTGCCCTTATCGCGGGTCAACCCTTCGCGGCCCTTCTCGCACGTGGGCGTCGACTATGCGGGCCCCCTCTGGACCCGCATGGGGAAGGGCCGGGGTTATCGGGCCCAGAAGTCATACATCGGGGTGTTCGTGTGCTTCGCGACCCGCGCGATCCACCTCGAGCTGGTGAGCGACTGCACCGCGGCGGGCTTCTTGGCTGCGCTGCGGAGGTTCGTCTCCCGTCGGGGTAGGCCCGCTGCCATTTATTCCGACAACGGAACGAACTTCCGCGGTGCCGCACGGGAGCTCGCAGCGATGGTTCGGGCGGTCCGCGACTCAGCCGAGGTATCGGCCTTTCTCGGAGAGGCCGACATCGTGTGGCATTTCTCCCCACCCGGAGCTCCGCATTTCGGCGGTTTATGGGAAGCGGGGGTTAAGGCAGTAAAACGCCACTTAGCACGGGTGGTTGGCCAGCACACCCTCACCTTTGAGGAGATGTGCACCCTATTGTGCACAGTCGAGGCATGCCTTAATTCCCGCCCCCTAACACCGATGTCGAGCGATCCGACGGACTACGCGGCCCTTACACCGGGGCATTTCTTGGCGGGGGCACCCTTGCTTACGCTTCCGGGAGAACGTTCGCCGGACACCGCCGCCTCCCCCTTGTCCCGATGGCAAGGGGTCGAAACCATGCGTGCCAATTTTTGGAAACAATGGAACCACGAGTATCTCCACACGCTGCAGGAGCGCAGCAAATGGTGGCGTGCCGAGAGGAACCTGCAGGTGGGAGATCTCGTGGTTCTTCGCGACGCGAATTGCCCACCGGCGTGTTGGCGTCTCGCACGCGTGCAGACGCTGCACCCCGGTGAGGACGGCCGAGTTCGAGTCGTAACCATTCGCACCGCCGGCGGATGTTACACTCGGCCGATCACGCAGCTCGTACGCTTGCCGGTGGACATGCCCGCTGGACCCTCCTCAGGACCGGAGCAGTAGCGAGGGAAGGCGAGCGTACATGGCGGGCGGAGCGTGCTCGCCATTTAGTTAATAAGATCAGCGGAGCTGAGGCGGGCGGTATGTTTCGGCCGAATCGCGGACCGCGGGTCAACGCACGCTCGACTTTCGATGTACGCCGTCTCGCCGTTTTTGTCGAATAAACGGCGAGGCGGCAAGACAATAACACGATCGACGTGCGTTGGCCCGACCGTCAAACGCTCGCCTCGGCCGAATGTATACATGCAGCGTTTTTGCCTTAGGAGGCAATGACCGGCTTTCGACACCTGACGATGCGTCACCTTGAGCATCGGCCAGGTGTCTATATATACTGCCGCAAATGTGATAACGGCGAAATTCTCCGAGATTCTCCAAGATATCGATATAACGAACAGACAGTTTAATTTAGCGCCCCTTGCGCCGATACGAAGCCGTGCTTCAGTTTTTATAGTTCTGTCGTAGCCGTATTACACTGCATACGCCGAACGGAGCCGTGCTCCAAAAGCTTGTAAATCAAAGGACGGTGGAGTCCAAAACAATAAATCGCGTGTCGTCTCCTCCCGAATTCCGGCGTTTTAATTTTGTGCCGTGCGCAACAATGTATATCACGAGAATTTGAAGCTAAACCATTTGTTTCGGATGGATTTGTAGATAAGCCTTCTACTTCGCATTGATTTGAAGCTAAATCATGTGTATCGCATGGATTTGAAGCAAACTCGTTTGTTTCGCCTGCATTTGAAGCTGAATCATGTATATCACAAGTATTTGAAGCTAAACCATTTTATTCGTATGGATTTGTTGCTAAATCTTCTACTTCGCATTGATCTGAACAAAATTATGTTTTTCGCATGGATTTGAAGCTAAGCCTTCTACTTCGCATTGATTTGAAGCAAGATCATGTGTTTCGCTTGGATTTGAATCTAACTCGTTTGTTTCGCCTGCATTTGAAGCTAAATCATGTATATCACGTGTATTTCAAGCTAAACAATTTGTTTCGCATGGACTTGAAGCTAAGCCTTGTACTTCGCATTGATTTGAAGCTAAATCAAGTGTATCGCATGGATTTGAAGCAAACTCGTTTGTTTCGCCTGCATTTGAAGCTGAATCATTTATGTCACAAGTATTTGAAGCTAAACCATTTGATTCGTATGGATTTGTAGCTAAATCTTCTACTTCGCATTGATTTGAAGCTAAATGATGTGTGTCGCATGGATTTTGAAGCTAACTCGATTGATTCGTCTGCATTTGAGGTTAAATCACTTATATCCCAAGTTTTTGAAGCTAAATCATTTGTTTCGCATGGATTTGAAGCTAAACCTTCTACATCGCATTCATTTGAAGCTAAATAATGTGCTTCGCTTGGATTTGTAGCTAAACCTACTACATCGTTTTGTTTTGAATCTAAATCATGTGTTTTGCATGGATTTTAATCTTACTCGTTTGTTTCCCCTGCATTTGAAGCTACATCACTTATATCGCAAGTAACTGATGCTAAATTATTTGTTTCGCATGGATTTGACGCTAAACCTTCTACATTGCATTGATTTGCAGCTAAATCATGTGTTTCGCATGGATTTGAAGCTTAGCCTTCTATTTCGCATGGATTTAAATCGAAATGATGTGTATCGCATGGATTTTGAAGCCAACTCGTTTGAATCGTCTGCATTTGAAGCTATATCACTTATATCCCACGTGTTTGATGCTAAATCATTTGTTTCGCATGGATTTGAAGATAAGCTTTCTACGTCGCATGGATGTAAATCTAAATCATGTGTTCCGCATGGATTTGAAGCTAACTCGTTTGTTCCGACTGCACTTGAAACAATATCACTTATATCGCTAGTATCTGAAGCTATAATCATTTGTTTCGCATGGATTTGAAGCTACACCTTCAACGTCGCATTGATTTGCAGCTAAATCATGAGTTTCGCATGGATCTGAAGCTAACCCGTTTGTTTCGTCTGCATTTGAAGCTATTTCACTTATATGCCAAGTGTTTGAAGCTAAATCATTTGTTTCGCATGCAGTTGAAGCTAAATGATGTATATCACGAGTATTTGAAGCTAAACCATTTGATTCGGATGGATTTGAAGATAAGCCTTCTACTTCGCATTGATTTGTAGCAAAATTATGTCTTTCGCATGGACTTGAAGATAAGCCTTCTACTTCGCATTGATTTGAAGTTACATCATGTGATTCGCGAGAATTTGAAGCTAACTCGTTTGTTTCGCATGCAGTTGAAGATAAATCAAGTATATCACAAGTATTTGAAGCTAAACCATTAGCTTGCATGGATTCGAAGATAAGCCTTCTACTTCGCATGAATTTCAAGCAAAATCATGTGTTTCGTTTGGATTTGAAACAAACTCGATTGTTTCGGCTGCATTTGAACCTAAATCACGTATAACACAAGTATTTGAAGCTGAAGCAGTTGATTCGCATGAATTTGAACCTAAATCATGCCTTTCGCATGCATTTGAAGCTTAATCATGTGTTTTGCTTGTATTTGAAGCTAACTTGTTTGTTTCGCCTTCATTTGAAGCTAAAGGATGTATATCACGAGTATTTGAAGCTAAACCATTTGATTCGGATGGATTTGAAGATAAGCCTTCTACTTCGCATTGATTTTTAGCAAAATTATGTCTTTCGCATGGACTTGAAGATAAGCCTTCTACTTCGCATTGATTTGAAGTTACATCATGTGATTCGCGAGAATTTGAAGCTAACTCGTTTGTTTCGCATACAGTTGAAGATAAATCATGTATATCACGAGTATTTGAAGCTGAACCATTTGTTTCGCATGAATATTAAGCTAATTCATGTGTTTCGAATGAATTTGAAGCTAAATCATGTGTTTCGCCTGCATTTGAAGCTAAGTCATGTATATCTCAAGTATTTGAAGCTGAAACATCTTTTTGGCATGATTATTAAGCTAATCCATGTGTTTCGAATGAATTTGAATTAAAATGATGTGTTTCGCATGGATTTCAAGCTAAACCTTCTACATCGCATTGATTTGAAGCTAAAACATGCTTATCGCACGGATTTTGAAGCTAACTCGTTTGTTTCGTCTGCATTTGAAGCTATATCACTTATATCCCAAGTGTTAGAAGCTAAAACATTTGTTTCGCATGGATTTGAAGCTATAGCTTCTACGTCGCTTTAATTTCAAGCAAAATCATGTGTTTTGCATGGATTTGATGCTAACTCGTTTGATTCCTCTGCATTTGAAGCTATTTCAGTTTTATCGCAAGTATCTGATGCTAAATCATGTGTTTCGCTTGGATTTGAAGCTAAACCTTCTACATCGCATTGATTTGAAGCTAAATCATGTGTTGTGCATGGATTTTATGCTAACTCGTCTGTTTCCCCTGCCTTTGATGCTATATCAGTTTCATCGCAAGTATCTGATGCTAAATCATTAGTTTCGCATGGATTTGACGCAAAACCTTCTACATCGCATTGATTTGCAGCTAAATCATGTGATTCGCACGAATTTGAAGCGAATAGATGTGTTTCGCATTAATTTTAAGCTAAATCATGTGTTACGTACGGAAATGAAGCTAACTGTTTTGTGTCGCCACCATTTGAAGCTATATAGCCTATATCCCAAGTGTTTGAAGCTCAATCATTTGTTTCGCATGGATTTGAAACTAAACCTTCTAAATCGCATTGATTTCAAGCTATATCATGTGTTTCGCATGGACTTGAAGCTAACTCTTTTGTTTCCCCTTCATTTTAAGCTATATCATTTATATCACAAGTATCTCATGCTTAATCATTTGTTTCGCATGGATTTCAAGCTAAACCTTCTACATCGCATTGATTTGAAGCTAAAACATGCTCATCGCACGGATTTTGAAGCTTACTCGTTTGTTTCGTCTGCATTTGAAGCTATATCACTTATATCCCAAGTGTTAGAAGCTAAAACATTTGTTTCGCATGGATTCGAAGATAAGCCTTCTACTTCGCATTGATTTGAAGCTAAATCATGTGTATCGCATGGATTTGAAGCTAACTCGTTTGTTTCGCCTGCATTTGAAGCTGAATCATGTATATCACAAGTATTTGAAGCTAAACCATTTGATTCGTATGGATTTGTTGCTAAATCTTCTACTTCGCATTGATTTGAACAAAATTATGTTTTCCGCATGGATTTGAAGCTAAGCCTTCTACTTCGCATTGATTTGAAGCAAGATCATGTGTTTCGCTTGGATTTGAATCTAACTCGTTTGTTTCGCCTGCATTTGAAGCTAAATCATGTATATCACGAGTATTTCAAGCTAAACAATTTGTTTCGGATGGATTTGAAGATAAGCCTTCTACTTCGCATTGATTTGAAGCTAAATCATGTGTATCGCATGGATTTGAAGCTTACTCGTTTGTTTCGCCTGCATTTGGAGCTGAATCATGTATATCATAAGTATTTGAAGCTAAACCATTTGATTCGTATGGATTTGTAGCTAATCTTCTACTTCGCATTGATTTGAAGCAAAATTATGTCTTTCGCATGGACTTCAAGCTTAGCCTTCTACTTCGCATTGATTTGGAGCTAAATCATGTGTATCGCATGGATTTGAAGCCAACTCGTTTGTTTCGCCTGCATTTGAAACTAAATCATGTATATCACAAGTATTTGAAGCTAAAACATTTGATTCGCAAGGGTTTGAATATAAGCCTTCTATTTCGCATTGATTTGAAGCTAAAACATGCTTATCGCACGGATTTTGAAGCTTACTCGTTTGTTTCGTCTGCATTTGAAGCTATATCACTTATATCCCAAGTGTTAGAAGCTAAAACATTTGTTTCGCATGGATTTGAAGCTATAGCTTCTACATCGCTTTAATTTGAAGCTAAATCATGTGTTTTGCATGGATTTGATGCTAACTCGTTTGATTCCTCTGCATTTGAAGCTATTTCAGTTTTATTGCAAGTATCTGAAGCTAAATCATGTGTTTCGCTTGGATTTGAAGCTAAACCCTCTACATCGCATTGATTTGAAGCTAAAACATGCTTATCGCACGGATGTTGAAGCTAACTCGTTTGTTTCGTCTGCATTTGAAGCTATATCACTTATATCCCAAGTGTTAGAAGCTAAAACATTTGTTTCGCATGGATTTGAAGCTATAGCTTCTACATCGCTTTAATTTGAAGCTAAATCTTGTGTTTTGCATGGATTTGATGCTAACTCGTTTGATTCCTCTGCATTTGAAGCTATTTCAGTTTTATCGCAAGTATCTGATGCTAAATCATGTGTTTCGCATGGACTTGAAGCTAACTCTTTTGTTTCCCCTTCATTTTAAGCTATATCAATTATATCACAAGTATCTCATGCTTAATCATTTGTATCGCATGGATTTGAAGCTAAACCTTCTACATCGCATTTATTTGCAGCTATATCCAGTGTTTCGCTTGTATATGAAGCTAACTCGTTTCGCCTACAGTTGAATCTATATCACTTATATCGCAAGTATATGAAGCTAAATCATTTGTTCCGCATGGATTAGAAGCTAAGCCTTCTACTTCGTATTGATTTTAAGCTAAATCATTTGTTTCGCATGGATTTGGAGCAAACTCGTTTGTTTCGTCTGCATTTGAAGCTATATCACTTATATCCCAAATGTTTGAAGCTAAATCATTTGTTTCGCATGGATTTGAATCTAAACCTTCTACATCGCATGGACTTGAAGCTAACTCGTTTGTTTCGCATGCAGCTGAAGCTATATCATCTATATCCCAAGTGTTTGCAGCTCAATAATTTGTTTCGCATGGATTTGAAGCTAACTCGATCGTTTCGCCAGCATTTGATGCTATATCACTTATATCGCAAGTATCTGTAGCTAAATCATTTGTTTCGCATGAATTTGAATCTAAACCCTGTGTTTCGCATGAATTTGAACCTAAATCTTGCCTTTCGCATGCATTTGAAGCTTAATCATGTGTTTTGCTCGGATTTGAAGCTAACTCGTTTGTTTCGCCTTCATTTGAAGCTAAATGATGTATATCACGAGTATTTGAAGTTAAACCATTTGGTTCGGATGGATTTGAAGATAAGTCGTCTACTTCGCATTGATTTGTAGCAAAATTATGTTTTTCGCATGGACTTTAAGATAAGCCTTCTACTTCGCATTGATTTGAAGCTAGATCGTGTTTTTCGCTTGGATTTTGAAGCTAACTCGTTTGTTTCGCCTGCATTTGAAGCTGAAACATGTATATCACAAGTATTTGAAGCTAAACCATTTGATTCGTATGGATTTGTAGCTAAATCTTCTACTTCGCATTGATTTGAACAAAATTATGTCTTTCGCATGGACTTGAAGATAAGCCTTCTACTTCGCATTGATTTGAAGCTTGATCATGTGTTTCGCTTGGATTTGAAGCTAACTCGTTTTTTTCGCCTGCATTTGGAGCTGAATCATGTATATAACAAGAATTTGAAGCTAAACCATTTGATTCGTATGGATATGTTGCTAAATCTTCTACTTCGCATTGATTTGAAGCTAAATCATATGTATCGCATGGATTTGAAGCTAACTCGTTTGTTTCGCCTGTATTTGAAGCTGAATCATGTATATCACAAGTACTTGAAGCTAAACCATTTGATTCGTATGGTTATGTAGCTAAATCTTCTACTTCCCATTCATTTCAACAAAATTATGTCTTTCGCATGGACTTGAAGCTAAGCCTTCTACTTCGCATTGATTTGAAGCTAAATCATATGTATCGCATGGATTTGAAGATAACTCGTTTGTTTCGCATTCAGTTGAAGCTATATCACTTAGATTCACAAGTATTTGAAGCTAAACCATTTGTTTCGCATGGATTTGAAGATAAGCCTTCTAGTTCGCATTGTTTTCAAGTTAACTCGATTGTTTCGCCTGCATTTGAAGCTATATCACTTACATCGCAATTATCTGAAGATAAATCATTTGTTTCTCATGTATTTGTAGCTAAGCCGTCTACTTCACATTGATTTGAAACTAGATCATGTGTTTCGCTAGGATTTGAAGCTAAAACATTTGATTCGCAAGGGTTTGAATATAATCCTTCTATTTCGCATTAATTTGAAGCTTACTCGTTTGTTTCGTCTGCATTTGAAGCTATATCACTTATATCGCAATTATCTGAAGGTAAATCATTTGTTTCTAATGTATTTGTAGCTAAGCCTCCTACTTCGCATTGATTTGAAGTTACATCATGTGATTCGGGAGAATTTGAAGCTAACTCGTTTGTTTCGCATGCAGTTGAAGCTAAATCATGTATATCACGAGTATTTGAAGCCGAACCATTTTTTTCGCATGAATATTAAGCTAATCCATGTGTTGCGAATGAATTTGAAGCTAAATCATGTGTTTCGCATGGATTAGAAGCTAACTCGTTTGTTTCGCCTGCATTTGAAGCTAAGTCATGTATATCTCAAGTATTTGAAGCTGAACCATCTTTTTGGCATGATTATTAAGCTAATCCATGTGTTTCGAATGAATTTGAATTAAAATCATGTGTTTCGCATGGATTAGAAGCAAACTCGTTTGTTTCGCCCTGTATTTGCAGCTAAATCATGTATATCACATGTATTTGAAGCTAAACCATTTGTTTCGCCTGGATTCGAAGATAAGCATTCTACTTCGCATTGATTTGAAGCGAAATCATGTGTTTCGCATGGATTTCGTAGCTAACTCGTTCGTTTTGCCTGCAGTTGAAGCTAAGTCATGTATATCACAAGTATTTGAAGCTGAACCATTTTTTTCGCATGAATATTAAGCTAATCCATGTGTTTCGAATTAATTTGAAGTTAAATCATGTGTTTCGCATGGATTTGAAGCTAACTCGTTTGTTTCGCCAGCATTTGAAGTTGTATCACTTATATACGGAAGTATTTGAAACTAAATAATTCTTTTTGCATGAATTTGAAGCTAAGCCTTCAACTTCGCATTGATTTGAAGCTAAATCATGAGTTTCGCATGGATTTGAAGCTAAGCCTTGAACTTCCCATTGATTTGAAGCAAAATCATGTGTTTCGCTTGGATTTGAAGCTAACTCGTTTGTTTCGCCTGCAATTGAAGCTGAATCATGTATATCACAAGTATTTGAAGCTAAACCATTTGATTCGTATGGATTTGCAGCTAAATCTTCTACTTCGCATTGATTTGAAGCTACATCATGTGTTTCGCTTGTATTTGAAACTATCTCGTTTGTTTCGACTGCATTTGAAGCAATATCAATTGTATCGCAAGTATCTGAACCTAAATCATTTGCTTCGCATGGATTAAAAGCTAAACCTTCTACATCGCATTGATTTGAAGCTAAATCATGTGTCTCGAATGGTTTTGAAGCTAACACGTTTGTTTCACATGCAGTTGAAGCTAAATCATGTATATCAAATGTATTTGCAGCTGAACCAGTTGTTTCGCATGAATATTAATCTAAGACATGTGTTTCGAATGAATTTGAAGCCAAATCATGTGTTGCGCATGGATTTGAAGCTAACTCGTTTGTTTCGCCTGCAGTTGAATCTATATCACATATAGCGCAAGTATTTGATGCTAAATCAATTGTTTCGCCTGCAGTTGAACTGAATCATGTACTTCACAAGAATTTGGAGCTGAACCATTTGTTTCGAATGAATATTAAACTAAACCATGTGTTTCGCATGGATTTCAAGATAACTCGTTAGTTTCGCCTTCATTTGAAGCTATATCACTTGTATCGCAAGTATCTGAACCTAAATCATTTGTTACGAATGGATATGAAGCTAAGCCTTCTACTTCGTATCGATTTGAAGCTAAATGATATGTATCGCATGGATTTTGCAGCTAACTCGTTTGATTCGTCTGCATTTGAAGCTATATCACTTCTATCCCAAGTGTTTGACGCTGAATCATTTGTTTCGCATGGATTTGAAGCTAAACCATCTACACCGCAATGATTTGCATCTAAATCATGTGTTTCGCATGGATCTGAAGCTAACACGTTGGTTTCGTCTGCATTTGAAGCTATTTCACTTATATCCCAAGTGTTTGAAGCTAAATCATTTGTTTCGCATGAATTTGAATCTAAACCCCGTGTTTCGCATGAATTTGAACCTAAATCTTGCCTTTCGCATGCATTTGAAGCTTAACCATGTGTTTTGCTTGGATTTGAAGCTAACTCGTTTGTTTCGCCTTCATTTGAAGCTAAATGATGTATATCACAAGTATTTGAAGCTAAACCATTTGATTCGTATGGATTTGTAGCTAAATCTTCTACTTCGCATTGATTTGAACAAAATTATGTCTTTCGCATGGACTTGAAGATAAGCCTTCTACTTCGCATTGATTTGAAGCTAAATCATATGTATCGCATGGACTTGAAGCTAACTCGTTTGTTTCGCATGCAGCTGAAGCTATATCATCTATATCCCAAGTGTTTGCAGCTCAATAATTTGTTTCGCATGGATTTGAAGCTAACTCGATCGTTTCGCCAGCATTTGATGCTATATCACTTATATCGCAAGTATCTGAAGCAAAATCATTTGTTTCGCATGAATTTGAATCTAAGCCCTGTGTTTCGTATGAATTTGAACCTAAATCTTGCCTTTCGCATGCATTTGAAGCTTAATAATGTGTATCGAATAGATTTGAAGCTAACTCGGTCGTTTCGCCAGCATTTGATGCTATATCACTTATATCGCAAGTATCTGTAGCTAAATCATTTGTTTCGCATGAATTTGAATCTAAACCCCGTGTTTCGCATGAATTTGAACCTAAATCTTGCCTTTCGCATGCATTTGAAGCTTAATCATGTGTTTTGCTTGGATTTGAAGCTAACTCATTTGTTTCGCCTTCATTTGAAGCTAAATGATGTATATCACGAGTATTTGAAGCTAAACCATTTGGTTCGGATGGATTTGAAGATAAGTCGTCTACTTCGCATTGATTTGTAGCAAAATTATGTTTTTCGCATGGACTTTAAGATAAGCCTTCTACTTCGCATTGATTTGAAGCTAGATCGTGTTTTTCGCTTGGATTTTGAAGCTAACTCGTTTGTTTCGCCTGCATTTGAAGCTGAAACATGTATATCACAAGTATTTGAAGCTAAACCATTTGATTCGTATGGATTTGTAGCTAAATCTTCTACTTCGCATTGATTTGAACAAAATTATGTCTTTCGCATGGACTTGAAGATAAGCCTTCTACTTCGCATTGATTTGAAGCTTGATCATGTGTTTCGCTTGGATTTGAAGCTAACTCGTTTTTTTCGCCTGCATTTGGAGCTGAATCATGTATATAACAAGAATTTGAAGCTAAACCATTTGATTCGTATGGATATGTTGCTAAATCTTCTACTTCGCATTGATTTGAAGCTAAATCATATGTATCGCATGGATTTGAAGCTAACTCGTTTGTTTCGCCTGCATTTGAAGCTGAAACATGTATATCACAAGTATTTGAAGCTAAACCATTTGATTCGTATGGATTTGTAGCTAAATCTTCTACTTCGCATTGATTTGAACAAAATTATGTCTTTCGCATGGACTTGAAGATAAGCCTTCTACTTCGCATTGATTTGAAGCTAAATCATGTGTGTCGCATGGATTTGAAGCAAACTCGTTTGTTTCGCCTGTATTTGAAGCTGAATCATGTATATCACAAGTACTTGAAGCTAAACCATTTGATTCGTATGGTTATGTAGCTAAATCTTCTACTTCCCATTCATTTCAACAAAATTATGTCTTTCGCATGGACTTGAAGCTAAGCCTTCTACTTCGCATTGATTTGAAGCTAAATCATATGTATCGCATGGATTTGAAGATAACTCGTTTGTTTCGCATTCAGTTGAAGCTATATCACTTAGATTCACAAGTATTTGAAGCTAAACCATTTGTTTCGCATGGATTTGAAGATAAGCCTTCTAGTTCGCATTGTTTTCAAGTTAACTCGATTGTTTCGCCTGCATTTGAAGCTATATCACTTACATCGCAATTATCTGAAGATAAATCATTTGTTTCTCATGTATTTGTAGCTAAGCCGTCTACTTCACATTGATTTGAAACTAGATCATGTGTTTCGCTAGGATTTGATGCTAACTCGTTTGTTTCGCCTGCATTTGAAGCTGAATCATGTATATCACAAGTATTTGAATCTAGACCATTTGATTCGTACGGATTTGTAGCTAAATCTTCTACACCGCATTGATTTGAACAGAATTATGTCTTTCGCATCGACTTGAAGCTAATCCTTCTACTTCGCATTGATTTGAAGCTTGATCATGTGTTTCGCTTGGATTTGAAGCTAACTCGTTTTTTTCGCCTGCATTTGGAGCTGAATCATGTATATAACAAGAATTTGAAGCTAAACCATTTGATTCGTATGGATATGTTGCTAAATCTTCTACTTCGCATTGATTTGAAGCTAAATCATATGTATCGCATGGATTTGAAGCTAACTCGTTTGTTTCGCCTTCATTTGAAGCTGAAACATGTATATCACAAGTATTTGAAGCTAAACCATTTGATTCGTATGGATTTGTAGCTAAATCTTCTACTTCGCATTGATTTGAACAAAATTATGTCTTTCGCATGGACTTGAAGATAAGCCTTCTACTTCGCATTGATTTGAAGCTAAATCATGTGTATCGCATGGATTTGAAGCAAACTCGTTTGTTTCGCCTGTATTTGAAGCTGAATCATGTATATCACAAGTACTTGAAGCTAAACCATTTGATTCGTATGGTTATGTAGCTAAATCTTCTACTTCGCATTCATTTCAACAAAATTATGTCTTTCGCATGGACTTGAAGCTAAGCCTTCTACTTCGCATTGATTTGAAGCTAAATCAAGTGTATCGCATGGATTTGAAGCAAACTCGTTTGTTTCGCCTGCATTTGAAGCTGAATCATTTATATCACAAGTATTTGAAGCTAAACCATTTGATTAGTATGTATTTGTAGCTAAATCTTCTACTTCGCAATGATTTGAACAAAATTATGTCTTTCGCATGGACTTGAAGCTAAGCCTTCTACTTCGCATTCATTTGAAGCTACATCATGTGTTTCGCTTGGATTTGAAACTAACTCGTTTGTTTCGCCTGCATTTGGAGCTGAATCATGTATATCACAATTATTTGAAGCTAAACCATTTGATTCGTATGGATATGTTGCTAAATCTTCTACTTCGCATTGATTTGAAGCTAAATCATATGTATCGCATGGATTTGAAGCTAACTCGTTTGTTTCGCATTCAGTTGAAGCTATATCACTTAGATTCACAAGTATTTGAAGCTAAACCATTTGTTTCGCATGGATTTGAAGATAAGCCTTCTAGTTCGCATTGTTTTCAAGTTAACTCGATTGTTTCGCCTGCATTTGAAGCTATATCACTTACATCGCAATTATCTGAAGATAAATCATTTGTTTCTCATGTATTTGTAGCTAAGCCGTCTACTTCACATTGATTTGAAACTAGATCATGTGTTTCGCTAGGATTTGAAGCTAAAACATTTGATTCGCAAGGGTTTGAATATAATCCTTCTATTTCGCATTAATTTGAAGCTTACTCGTTTGTTTCGTCTGCATTTGAAGCTATATCACTTATATCGCAATTATCTGAAGGTAAATCATTTGTTTCTAATGTATTTGTAGCTAAGCCTCCTACTTCGCATTGATTTGAAGTTACATCATGTGATTCGGGAGAATTTGAAGCTAACTCGTTTGTTTCGCATGCAGTTGAAGCTAAATCATGTATATCACGAGTATTTGAAGCCGAACCATATTTTTCCCATGAATATTAAGCTAATCCATGTGTTGCGAATGAATTTGAAGCTAAATCATGTGTTTCGCATGGATTAGAAGCTAACTCGTTTGTTTCGCCTGCATTTGAAGCTAAGTCATGTATATCTCAAGTATTTGAAGCTGAACCATCTTTTTGGCATGATTATTAAGCTAATCCATGTGTTTCGAATGAATTTGAATTAAAATCATGTGTTTCGCATGGATTAGAAGCAAACTCGTTTGTTTCGCCCTGTATTTGCAGCTAAATCATGTATATCACATGTATTTGAAGCTAAACCATTTGTTTCGCCTGGATTCGAAGATAAGCATTCTACTTCGCATTGATTTGAAGCGAAATCATGTGTTTCGCATGGATTTCGTAGCTAACTCGTTCGTTTTGCCTGCAGTTGAAGCTAAGTCATGTATATCACAAGTATTTGAAGCTGAACCATTTTTTTCGCATGAATATTAAGCTAATCCATGTGTTTCGAATTAATTTGAAGTTAAATCATGTGTTTCGCATGGATTTGAAGCTAACTCGTTTGTTTCGCCAGCATTTGAAGTTGTATCACTTATATACGGAAGTATTTGAAACTAAATAATTCTTTTTGCATGAATTTGAAGCTAAGCCTTCAACTTCGCATTGATTTGAAGCTAAATCATGAGTTTCGCATGGATTTGAAGCTAAGCCTTGAACTTCCCATTGATTTGAAGCAAAATCATGTGTTTCGCTTGGATTTGAAGCTAACTCGTTTGTTTCGCCTGCAATTGAAGCTGAATCATGTATATCACAAGTATTTGAAGCTAAACCATTTGATTCGTATGGATTTGCAGCTAAATCTTCTACTTCGCATTGATTTGAAGCTACATCATGTGTTTCGCTTGTATTTGAAACTATCTCGTTTGTTTCGACTGCATTTGAAGCAATATCAATTGTATCGCAAGTATCTGAACCTAAATCATTTGCTTCGCATGGATTAAAAGCTAAACCTTCTACATCGCATTGATTTGAAGCTAAATCATGTGTCTCGAATGGTTTTGAAGCTAACACGTTTGTTTCACATGCAGTTGAAGCTAAATCATGTATATCAAATGTATTTGCAGCTGAACCAGTTGTTTCGCATGAATATTAATCTAAGACATGTGTTTCGAATGAATTTGAAGCCAAATCATGTGTTGCGCATGGATTTGAAGCTAACTCGTTTGTTTCGCCTGCAGTTGAATCTATATCACATATAGCGCAAGTATTTGATGCTAAATCAATTGTTTCGCCTGCAGTTGAACTGAATCATGTACTTCACAAGAATTTGGAGCTGAACCATTTGTTTCGAATGAATATTAAACTAAACCATGTGTTTCGCATGGATTTCAAGATAACTCGTTAGTTTCGCCTTCATTTGAAGCTATATCACTTGTATCGCAAGTATCTGAACCTAAATCATTTGTTACGAATGGATATGAAGCTAAGCCTTCTACTTCGTATCGATTTGAAGCTAAATGATATGTATCGCATGGATTTTGCAGCTAACTCGTTTGATTCGTCTGCATTTGAAGCTATATCACTTCTATCCCAAGTGTTTGACGCTGAATCATTTGTTTCGCATGGATTTGAAGCTAAACCATCTACACCGCAATGATTTGCATCTAAATCATGTGTTTCGCATGGATCTGAAGCTAACACGTTGGTTTCGTCTGCATTTGAAGCTATTTCACTTATATCCCAAGTGTTTGAAGCTAAATCATTTGTTTCGCATGAATTTGAATCTAAACCCCGTGTTTCGCATGAATTTGAACCTAAATCTTGCCTTTCGCATGCATTTGAAGCTTAACCATGTGTTTTGCTTGGATTTGAAGCTAACTCGTTTGTTTCGCCTTCATTTGAAGCTAAATGATGTATATCACGAGTATTTGAAGCTAAACCATTTGATTCGGATGGATTTGAAGATAAGCCTTCTACTTCGCATTGATTTGTAGCAAAATTATGTCTTTCGCATGGACTTGAAGATAAGCCTTCTACTTCGCATTGATTTGAAGCTAGATCGTGTTTTTCGCTTGGATTTTGTTGCTAACTCGTTTGTTTCGCCTGCATTTGAAGCTGAAACATGTATATCACAAGTATTTGAAGCTAAACCATTTGATTCGTATGGATTTGTAGCTAAATCTTCTACTTCGCATTGATTTGAACAAAATTATGTCTTTCGCATGGACTTGAAGATAAGCCTTCTACTTCGCATTGATTTGAAGCTAAATCATATGTATCGCATGGACTTGAAGCTAACTCGTTTGTTTCGCATGCAGCTGAAGCTATATCATCTATATCCCAAGTGTTTGCAGCTCAATAATTTGTTTCGCATGGATTTGAAGCTAACTCGATCGTTTCGCCAGCATTTGATGCTATATCACTTATATCGCAAGTATCTGAAGCAAAATCATTTGTTTCGCATGAATTTGAATCTAAGCCCTGTGTTTCGTATGAATTTGAACCTAAATCTTGCCTTTCGCATGCATTTGAAGCTTAATAATGTGTATCGAATAGATTTGAAGCTAACTCGGTCGTTTCGCCAGCATTTGATGCTATATCACTTATATCGCAAGTATCTGTAGCTAAATCATTTGTTTCGCATGAATTTGAATCTAAACCCCGTGTTTCGCATGAATTTGAACCTAAATCTTGCCTTTCGCATGCATTTGAAGCTTAATCATGTGTTTTGCTTGGATTTGAAGCTAACTCGTTTGTTTCGCCTTCATTTGAAGCTAAATGATGTATATCACGAGTATTTGAAGCTAAACCATTTGATTCGGATGGATTTGAAGATAAGCCTTCTACTTCGCATTGATTTGTAGCAAAATTATGTCTTTCGCATGGACTTGAAGATAAGCCTTCTACTTCGCATTGATTTGAAGCTAGATCGTGTTTTTCGCTTGGATTTTGAAGCTAACTCGTTTGTTTCGCCTGCATTTGAAGCTGAATCATGTATATCACAAGTATTTGAAGCTAAACCATTTTATTCGTATGGATTTGTTGCTAAATCTTCTACTTCGCATTGATTTGAACAAAATTATGTTTTTCGCATGGATTTGAAGCTAAGCCTTCTACTTCGCATTGATTTGAAGCAAGATCATGTGTTTCGCTTGGATTTGAATCTAACTCGTTTGTTTCGCCTGCATTTGAAGCTAAATCATGTATATCACGAGTATTTCAAGCTAAACAATTTGTTTCGGATGGATTTGAAGATAAGCCTTCTACTTCGCATTGATTTGAAGCTAAATCATGTGTATCGCATGGATTTGAAGCTAACTCGTTCGTTTCGCCCGCATTTGAAGCTATGTCACTTATATCCCAAATGTTTGAAGCTAAATCATTTGTTTCGCATGGATTTGAAGCTAAGCCTTCTATTTCGCATGGATTTAAATCGAAATGATGTGTATCGCATGGATTTTGAAGCCAACTCGTTTGAATCGTCTGCATTTGAAGCTATATCACTTATATCCCACGTGTTTGATGCTAAATCATTTGTTTCGCATGGATTTGAAGATAAGCTTTCTACGTCGCATGGATGTAAAGCTAAATCATGTGTTCCGCATGGATTTGAAGCTAACTCGTTTGTTTCGACTGCACTTGAAACAATATCACTTATATCGCTAGTATCTGAAGCTATAATCATTTGTTTCGCATGGATTTGAAGCTACACCTTCAACGTCGCATTGATTTGCAGCTAAATCATGAGTTTCGCATGGATCTGAAGCTAACCCGTTTGTTTCGTCGGCATTTGAAGCTATTTCACTTATATCCCAAGTGTTTGAAGCTAAATCATTTGTTTCGCATGGATTTGAAGCTAAACCTTCTACATCGCATTGATTTGATACTAGATCATGTGTTTCGCTAAGATTCGAAGCTAACTCGTTTGTGTCGCCTGCATTTGAAGCTAAATCATGTATATCACAAGTATTTGAAGCTAAACCATTTGTTTCGCATGGATTTGAAGATAAGCCTTCTACTTCGCATTGATTTGAAGCTAAATCATGTGTATCGCATGGATTTGAAGCTAAGCCTTCTACTTGGCATTGATTTGAGGCTAAATCACGTGTCTCGCATGGATTTGAAGATAACTCGTTTGTTTCACATGCAGTTGAAGCTCAATCATGTATATCACAAGTATTTGATGCTATACCAATTGATTCGCAGGGATTTGAAACTAAGCCTCCTACTTCGCATTAATTTGAAGCTAAATCATGTGCTTCGCTTGGATTTGAAGCTAAGCCTTCTACTTCGCATTGATTTGAAGCTAAATCATGTGATTCGCGTGGATATGAAGCTAACTCGTTTGCTTCACATGCAGTTGAAGCTAAATGATGTATATCACGAGTATTTGAAGCTAAACCATTTGATTCGGATGGATTTGAAGATAAGCCTTCTACTTCGCATTGATTTGTAGCAAAATTATGTCTTTCGCATGGACTTGAAGATAAGCCTTCTACTTCGCATTGATTTGAAGTTACATCATGTGATTCGCGAGAATTTGAAGCTAACTCGTTTGTTTCGCATACAGTTGAAGCTAAATCATGTATATCACGAGTATTTGAAGCTGAACCATTTGTTTCGCATGAATATTAAGCTAATTCATGTGTTTCGAATGAATTTGAAGCTAAATCATGTGTTTCGCCTGCATTTGAAGCTAAGTCATGTATATCTCAAGTATTTGAAGCTGAAACATCTTTTTGGCATGATTATTAAGCTAATCCATGTGTTTCGAATGAATTTGAATTAAAATGATGTGTTTCGCATGGATTTCAAGCTAAACCTTCTACATCGCATTGATTTGAAGCTAAAACATGCTTATCGCACGGATTTTGAAGCTTACTCGTTTGTTTCGTCTGCATTTGAAGCTATATCACTTATATACCAAGTGTTAGAAGCTAAAACATTTGTTTCGCATGGATTTGAAGCTATAGCTTCTACATCGCTTTAATTTGAAGCTAAATCATGTGTTTTGCATGGATTTGATGCTAAGTCGTTTGATTCCTCTGCATTTGAAGCTATTTCAGTTTTATTGCAAGTATCTGAAGCTAAATCATGTGTTTCGCTTGTATATGAAGCTAACTCGTTTCGCCTGCAGTTGAATCTATATCACTTATATCGCAAGTATATGAAGCTAAATCATTTGTTCCGCATGGACTAGAAGCTAAGCCTTCTACTTCGTATTGATTTTAAGCTAAATCATTTGTTTCGCATGGATTTGGAGCAAACTCGTTTGTTTCGTCTGCATTTGAAGCTATATCACTTATATCCCAAATGTTTGAAGCTAAATCATTTGTTTCGCATGGATTTGAAGCTAAACCTTCTACATCGCATGGACTTGAAGCTAACTCGTTTGTTTCGCATGCAGCTGAAGCTATATCATCTATATCCCAAGTGTTTGCAGCTCAATAATTTGTTTCGCATGGATTTGAAGCTAACTCGATCGTTTCGCCAGCATTTGATGCTATATCACTTATATCGCAAGTATCTGAAGCAAAATCATTTGTTTCGCATGAATTTGAATCTAAGCCCTGTGTTTCGTATGAATTCGAACCTAAATCTTGCCTTTCGCATACATTTGAAGCTTAATAATGTGTATCGAATAGATTTGAAGCTAACTCGGTCGTTTCGCCTTTGATGCTATATCACTTATATCGCAAGTATCTGTAGCTAAATCATTTGTTTCGCATGAATTTGAATCTAAACCCTGTGTTTCGCATGAATTTGAACCTAAATCTTGCCTTTCGCATGCATTTGAAGCTTAATCAAGTGTTCTGCTTGGATTTGAAGCTAACTCGTTTGTTTCGCCTTCATTTGAAGCTAAATGATGTATATCACGAGTATTTGAAGCTAAACCATTTGATTCGGATGGATTTGAAGATAAGCCTTCTACTTCGCATTGATTTGTAGCAAAATTATGTTTTTCGCATGGACTTGAAGATAAGCCTTCTACTTCGCATTGATTTGAAGCTAGATCGTGTTTTTCGCTTGGATTTTGAAGCTAACTCGTTTGTTTCTCCTTCATTTGAAGCTATATCACTTAAATCGCACGTATCTGATGCTAAGTCATTTGTGTCGCATGGATTTGAAGCTGAACCTACTGCATCGCATTAATTTGCATATAAATCGTGTGTTTCGCTTGGATATGAAGCTAACTCGTTTGTTTCGTCTGCATTTGAAGCTATATCATTTATATCGCAAGCATCTGATGCTAAATCATTTGTTTCGCATGGCTTTGAAGCAAAAATTCTACATCTCATAGATTTGAAGCTAGCTCGTTTGCTTCATCTGAATTTGAAGCTATATCACTTATATCGCAAGTATTTGAAGAAAAGTCATGTGTTTTGCATGGATTGCAGCTAACTCGTTAGTTGCGCCTGCATTTGAAGCTATATCAGTTATATCGCAAGTATCTGAAGCTAAATCATTTGTTTCGCATGGATTTGAAAACTATACCTTCTACATCGCATTGATTTGCAGCTAAATCATGTGTCTCGAATGGATTTTGAAGCTACTCGTTTGATTTGTCTTCATTTGAAGATATTTAAACTATATTCCAAGTGTTTGAAGCTCAATCATTTGTTTCGCATAGATACGAAGCTAAACCTTCTACATCGCATTGATTTGATTGCTAAACCTTGTGTACCGCATGAATTTGAATCTAAACCTTCTACATCGCATTGATTTGCAGCTAATCATGTGTTTCGAATGGATTTTGAAGCTAACTCGTTTGATTCGTCTTCATTTGAAGATATTTCAACTATATTCCAAGTGTTTGAAGCTCAATCATTTGTTTCGCATAGATATGAAGCTAAACCTCCTACATCGCATTGATTTGATGCTAAACCTTGTGTACCGCATGAATTTGAAGCTAAACCTTCTACAGCGCATTGATTTGCAGCTAAATCATGTGTTTCGCATCGATTTGAAGCTAACTCGTTCGTTTCGCCTTCATTTGATGCTATATCACTTATATCGCAAGTATCTGATTCTAAATCATTTGTTTCGCATGGATTTGAAGCTAAACCTTCTACATAGCATTGATTTGAAGCTTAATCATGTGTTTTGCATGTATTTGAAGCTAACTCTTTTCTTTCGCCTGCATTTGAAGAAACATCACTTATATCGCAAGAATCTGATGCTAAATCATTTGTTTCGCATGGATTTGAAGCTAAACCTTCTACATAGCATTGATTTGAAGCTTAATCATGTGTTTTGCATGGATTTCAAGCTAACTCGTTTGTTCCGCATGCAGTTAAAGCTAAGTCATATGTAAAACAAGTATTTGATGCTAAACTATTCGTGTCGCATGGATTTGAAACTAAGCCTTCTTCTTCGCACTGATTTGAAGCTAAATCATGTCTTTCGCTTGGATTTGAAGCTAATTCGTTTGTTTCGCATGCAGTTGAAGCTAAATCATGTATGTCACAAGTATTCGAAGCGAAACCATTTGTTTTGCATGGATTTGAAGCTAAGCCTTCTACTTCGGATTGATTTGAAGCTAAATCATGTTTTTCGGTTGGATTTGAAAATAAATGGTTTGTTTCGAATGCAGTTGAAGCTAAATCATGTATCAAACAAGTATTTAAAGCTAAACTATTCGATTCGCATGGATTTGAAACTAAGCCTTCTTCTTCGCATTGATTTGAAGCTAAATCATGTGTATCGCAAGGATTTGAAGCTATCTCGTTTGGTTCGCATGCAGTTGAAGCCAAATCATGTATACCATAAGTATCTCAAGCTAAATCATTGGTTTCGCATGGATTTGAAGCTAAACCTTCTACATCGCATCGATTTACTGCTAAATCATGTGTTTCGCATGGATTTGAAGCTAACTCGTTTGTTTCTCCAGCATTTGAAGCTATATCACTTATATCGCATGTATCTGATGCTAAATCAATTGTATCGCATGGATTTGAAGCTAATCCTTCTACTTCGAATTGATTTGAAGATAAACCATTTGATTCGCATGGATTTGAAGCTGAGCCTTCTACTTCGCATTGATTTGATGCTAAATCATGTGTTTCGGTAGAATTTGAAACTAATACGTTTGTTTCGCATGCAGTTGATGCTAAATCATGTATAAAACAAGTATTTGAAGTTAAGCTATTCGTTTCACACGGATTTGTAACTAAGCCTTCTACTTCGCATTGATTTGAAAATAAATCATGAGTTTCGCTTGAATTTGAAGCTAACACGTTTGTTTCAGGTGCAGTTGAAGCTAAATCATGTATATCACCAGTATTTGAAGGTAAACTATTCGTTTCAGATGGATTTGAAGCTAAGCCTTCTACTTCGCATTGATTTGAAGCTACATCATGTGTTTCGCTTGGATTTGAAAATAAATGGTTTGTTTCGCATGCAGTTGAAGCTAAATCATGTATGTCACAAGTATTCGAAGCGAAACCATTTGTTTTGCATGGATTTGAAGCTAAGCCTTCTACTTCGCATTGATTTGAAGCTAAATCATGTGTTTCGGTTGGATTTGAAAATAAATGGTTTGTTTCGAATGCAGTTGAAGCTAAATCATGTATCAAACAAGTATTTAAAGCTAAACTATTCGATTCGCATGGATTTGAAACTAAGCCTTCTTCTTCGCATTGATTTGAAGCTAAATCATGTGTATCGCAAGGATTTGAAGCTATCTCGTTTAGTTCGCATGCAGTTGAAGCTATGTCACTCGGATCGCAAGTATCTCAAGCTAAATCATTGGTTTCGCATGGATTTGAAGCTAAACCTTCTACATCGCATCGATTTACTGCTAAATCATGTGTTTCGCGTGGATTTTAAGCCAACTCGTTTATTTCGCATGCTGTTGAAGCTAAACCATGTATATCACAAGTATTTGAAGCTAAAGCAATTGATTCGCTTGCATATGAAACTAAGCCTTCTACTTCGCCTTGATTTGAAGCTGAACCATTTATTTCGCATGAATATTAAGCTAAACCATGTGTTTCTAATGAATTTGAAGCTAAATCATGTGAATCGCATGGATTTGAAGCTACCTCATTTGTTTCGCATGCAGTTGAAGCGAAATCATGTATATCACATGTAATTGAAGCTAAACCATTTGATTCGCATGGATTTGAAGCTAAGCCTACTTCTTCGCATTGATTTGAAGCTAAATCATGAGTTTCGCTTGAATTGGAAGCTAACACGTTTGTTTCACATGCAGTTGAAGCTAAATCATGTATATCACAAGTATTTGAAGCTGGACCATTTGTTTCGCATGAATATTAAGCTAAACCACGTGTTTCGAATGAATTTGAAGCTAAATCATGTGTTTCGCATGGATTTGAAGTTAACTCGTTTTTTTCGCCTTCATTTGAATCAAAATCATGTATATCACAAGTATTTGAAGCTAAACCATTTGTTTCGTATCGATTTGAAGCTAAGCATTCCACTTCGCAAGAATTTGAAGCTTAATCATGTGTTTCAATTTGATTTGAAGCTAAGTTGTTTGTTTCGCCAGCATTTGAATCTAAATCATGTATATCACAATTATTTGAATCTAAAGCATTTGCTTCGCATTGATGTGAAGCTAAGCCTTCTACTTCGCATTCATTTGAAGCTAGATCATGTGTTTCGCTTGGATTTGAAGCTAACTCGTTTGTTTCGCCTGTATTTGGAGCTGAATCATGTATATGACAAGTATTTGAAGCTAAACCATTTGATTCGTATGGATATGTTGCTAAATCTTCTACCTCGCATTGATTTGAAGCAAAATTATGTCTTTCGCATGGACTTGAAGCTAAGCCTTCTACTTCGCATTGATTTGAAGCCAAATCATATGTATCGCATGGATTTGAAGCTAACTCGTTTGTTTCGCATTCAGTTGAAGCTATATCGCTTAGATTCACAAGTATTTGAAGCTAAACCATTTGTTTCGCATGGATTTGAAGATAAGCCTTCTAGTTCGCATTGTTTTGAAGTTAACTCGATTGTTTCGCCTGCATTTGAAGCTATATCACTTACATCGCAATTATCTGAAGATAAATCATTTGTTTCTCATGTATTTGTAGCTAAGCCGTCTACTTCACATTGATTTGAAACTAGATCATGTGTTTCGCTAGGATTTGATGCTAACTCGTTTGTTTCGCCTGCATTTGAAGCTGAATCATGTATATCACATGTATTTGAAGCTAAACCATTTGATTCGTATGGATTTGTAGCTAAATCTTCTACTCTGCATTGATTTGAACAAAATTATGTCTTTCGCATGGACTTGAAGCTATGCCTTCTACTTCGCATTGATTTGAAGCTAGATCATGTGTTTCGTTTGAATTCGTAGCTGAATCATGTGTTTCGCATGGATTTCAAGCTTACTCGCTTGTTTCGTCTGCATTTAAAGCTATATCACTTATATTCGCAAGTATTTGAAACTAAATCGTTCGTTTCGCGTTGATTTGAAGCTAAGCCTTCAACATCGCATTAAATTGAAGCTAAATCATGTGTTTCGCTTGGATTTGAAGCTAACTCATTTGTTTCGCATGTATTCGAAGCTAATCCTTCTACTTCACATGTATTTGAAGATAACTCGTTTGTTTCGTCTGCATTTGAAGCTAAATCATGTATATCACGAGTATTTGAAGCTAAACCATTTGTTTCGCATGGATTTGAAGATAAGCCTCCTACTTCGCATTGATGTGAAACTAAATCATGTGTATCGCATGGATTGGAATCTAACTCGTTTGTTTCGCATGCAGTTGAAGTTAAATCATGTATAAAACAAGAATTTGAAGCTAAACTATTTGTTTCGCATGGATTTGAAGCTAAACAATGTGTTTCGAATGAATTTGAAGATAAATCATGTGTTTCGCATGGATTTGAAGCTAACTCGTTTGTTTCGACTGCACTTGAAGCAATATCACTTATATCGCTAGTATCAGAAGCTAAATCATTTGTATCGCATGGATTTGAAGCTAAACCTGCAACGTCGCATTGATTTGCAGCTAAATCATGTGTTTCGCATGGGTCTGAAGCTTACTCGTTTGTTTCCCCTGCATTTGAAGCTATATCATTTATATCGCAAGTATCTGATGCTAAATCATTAGTTTCGCATGGATGTGAAGCAAAACCTTCTACATCGCATTGATTTGCAGCTAAATCATGTGTTTCGCACGAATTTGAAGCTAATAGATGTGTTTCGCATTAATTTTAAGCTAAATCATGTGTTACGTATTGAATTGAAGCTAACTCGTTTGTTTCGCATGCGATTGAAGCTAAATCATGCATATCTCAAGTATTTGAAGCTGAACCATTTGTTTCGCTTGGATTTGAATCTAAGCCTTCTACATCGCATTAATTTGAAGCTAAATCATGTGTTTCGCTTGGATTTGAAGCTATCTCGTTTGTTTCGCATGCAGTTGAAGATAAATCATGTATATCACAAGTATTTGAAGCTAAACCATTTGATTCGCATGGATTTGAAGCTAAGCCTTCAACTTCGCTTTGATATGAAGCTAAATCATTTGGTTCGCATGGATTTGAAGCTAACTCGATTGTTTCGCGTGCATTTGAAGTTATATCACTTATATCGCAATTATCAGAAGATAAATCATTTGTTTCTCATGTAGATGAAGCTAATTCTTCTACTTCGCATTGATTTGAATCTAAATCATGTGTTTCGCATGGATTTGAAGCTATCTCGTTTGTTTCGACAGCATTTGAATCTAAATCATGTATATCACAATTATTTGAATCTAAAGCATTTGCTTCCCATAGATTTGAAGATAAGCCTTCTACTTCGCATTGATTTGAAGCTAAATCATGTGTATCGCATGGATTTGAAGCTACCTCGTTTGTGTCGCCTGCATTTAGAGCTGAATCATGTATATCACAAGTATTTAAAGCTAAACCATTTGTTTCGCATGGATTTGATGCTAAACCTTCTACTTCGCTTTGATTTGAAGCAAAATCATGTGTTTCGCTTGAATTTGAAGCTAACACGTCTCTTTCACGCGCAGTTGAAGCTAAATCATGTATATCACGAGTATTTGAAGCTAAACCATTTGTTTCGGAAGGTTTTGAAGATAAGCCTTCTACTTCGCATTGATGAGAAGCTAAATCATGTGTATCGCATGGATTTGAAGCAAACTCGTTTGTTTCGCCTGCATTTGGAGCTGAATCATGTCTATCACAAGTATTTGAACTAAATCATTTGATTCGTATGGATTTGTAGCTAAATCTTCTACTCTGCATTGATTTGAACAAAATTATGTCTTTCGCATGGACTTGAAGCTAAGCCTTCTACTTCGCATTCATTTGAAGCTAGATCATGTGTTTCGCTTGGATTTGAAGCTAACTCGTTTGTTTCGCCTGCATTTGGAGCTGAATCGTGTATACCACAAGTATTTGAAGCTAAACAAATTGACTCGCATTGATTTGAAGCTAAGACTTCTACGTCGCATTGATTTGAAGCTAAATCATGTGTTTGGTATCGATTTGAAGCTAACTCGTTTGTTTCGCCAGCATTTGAAGCTAAATCATGTATATCACAATTATTTGAATGTAAATCATTTGCTTCGCATTGATTTGTAGATAAGCCTTCTACTTCGCATTGATTTGAAGCTAAATCATGTGTTCCGCATGGATTTGAAGATAACTCGTTTGTTTCGCATGCAGTTGAAGCTATATCACTTATATCACAAGTATTTGAAGCTAAACCAATAGTTTCTCATGGATTTGAAGCTAAGCCTTCTAGTTGGCATTGATTTGAAGCTGAATCATTTCTTTCGCTTGAATTTGAAGCTAACACGTTTGTTTCACATGCAGTTGAAGCTAAATCATGTATATCACAAGTACTTATATCTAAACCATATGTTTCGCATGAATTTGAAGATAAGCGTACCAGTTCGCAATGAATTGTAGCTAAATCATGTGTTCCGCATGGTTTGAAGCTAAATCATGTTTGTCACACGTATTTGAAGCTTAACCATTTGATTCGCATGGATTTGAAGCTAAGCCTTCAACTTCGCTTTGATATGAAGCTAAATCATTTGGTTCGCATGGATTTGAAGCTAACTCGATTGTTACGCGTGCATTTGAAGTTATATCACTTATATCGCAATTATCAGAAGATAAATCATTTGTTTCTTATGTACTTGAAGCTAATTCTTCTACTTCGCATTGATTTGAATCTAAATCATGTGTTTCGCATGGATTTGAAGCTAACTCGTTTGTTTCGCCAGCATTTGAATCTAAATCATGTATATCACAATTATTTGAATCTAAAGCATTTGATTCCCACTGATTTGAAGATAAGCCTTCTACTTCGCATTGATTTGAAGCTAAATCATGTGTTCCGCATGGATTTGAAGATAACTCGTTTGTTTCGCATGCAGTTGAAGCTAAATCATGTTAATCACAAGTATCTGAAACTAAACCATTTGTTTCGCAAGAATATGAAGCTAACCCATGTGTTTCATATGAATTTGTAGCTAAATCAGGGGTTTCGCATGGATTTGAAGCTAACTCGTTTGTTTCATATGCTGTTGATTCTAAATCATGTATATCACAAGTATTTGAAGCTATAGCATTTGATTCGCATGGATTTGAAGCTAAGCCTTCTACTTCGCATTGATTTGAAGCTGAATCCTGTGTTTCGCTTGAATTCGTATCTAACACGTTTGTTTCACATGAAGTTGAAGCTAAATCATGTATATCACAAGTATTTGAAGCTAAAGCATTTGTCTCGCATGGGTTTGAAGCTAAGCCTGCTACTTCGCATTGATTTAAAGCTGAATCTTGTGATCCGCATGGATTTGAAGCTAACTCGTTTGTTTCGCATGCGATTGAAGCTAAATCGTGCATATCTCAAGTATTTGAAGCTGAACCATTTGTTTCGCATTGATTTGAAGCTAAGGCTTTTACTTCGCATTGATTTGAAGTTAAATCATGTGTTTCCCTTGGGTGTGACGCTAAATCGTTTATTCCGCATGCAGCTGAATCTAAATCATGTATATCACAAGTATTTGAAGCTAAACCATTTGGCTCGCATTGATTTGAAGCTAAGACTTCTACGTCGCATTGATTTGAAGCTAAATCATGTGTTCCGCATGGATTTGAAGATAACTGGTTTGTTTCGCATGCACTTGAAGCTATATCACTTATGTCGCAAGTATTTGAAGCCAAACCAATTGTTTCGCATGGATTTGAAGATAAGCATTCTACTTCGTATTCATTTGAAGCTGAATCATTTCTTTCGCTTGAATTTGAAGCTAACACGTTTGTTTCACATGCAGTTGAAGCTAAATCATGTATATCACAAGTACTTATATCTAAACCATATGTTTCGCATGAATTTGAAGATAAGCGTACCAGTTCGCAATGAATTGTAGCTAAATCATGTGTTCCGCATGGTTTGAAGCTAAATCATGTTTGTCACACGTATTTGAAGCTTAACCATTTGATTCGCATGGATTTGAAGCTAAGCCTTCAACTTCGCTTTGATATGAAGCTAAATCATTTGGTTCGCATGGATTTGAAGCTAACTCGATTGTTACGCGTGCATTTGAAGTTATATCACTTATATCGCAATTATCAGAAGATAAATCATTTGTTTCTTATGTACTTGAAGCTAATTCTTCTACTTCGCATTGATTTGAATCTAAATCATGTGTTTCGCATGGATTTGAAGCTAACTCGTTTGTTTCGCCAGCATTTGAATCTAAATCATGTATATCACAATTATTTGAATCTAAAGCATTTGATTCCCACTGATTTGAAGATAAGCCTTCTACTTCGCATTGATTTGAAGCTAAATCATGTGTTCCGCATGGATTTGAAGATAACTCGTTTGTTTCGCATGCAGTTGAAGCTAAATCATGTTAATCACAAGTATCTGAAACTAAACCATTTGTTTCGCAAGAATATGAAGCTAACCCATGTGTTTCATATGAATTTGTAGCTAAATCAGGGGTTTCGCATGGATTTGAAGCTAACACGTTTGTTTCAGGTGCAGTTGAAGCTAAATCATGTATATCACCAGTATTTGAAGGTAAACTATTCGTTTCAGATGGATTTGAAGCTAAGCCTTCTACTTCGCATTGATTTGAAGCTACATCATGTGTTTCGCTTGGATTTGAAAATAAATGGTTTGTTTCGCATGCAGTTGAAGCTAAATCATGTATGTCACAAGTATTCGAAGCGAAACCATTTGTTTTGCATGGATTTGAAGCTAAGCCTTCTACTTCGCATTGATTTGAAGCTAAATCATGTGTTTCGGTTGGATTTGAAAATAAATGGTTTGTTTCGAATGCAGTTGAAGCTAAATCATGTATCAAACAAGTATTTAAAGCTAAACTATTCGATTCGCATGGATTTGAAACTAAGCCTTCTTCTTCGCATTGATTTGAAGCTAAATCATGTGTATCGCAAGGATTTGAAGCTATCTCGTTTAGTTCGCATGCAGTTGAAGCTATGTCACTCGGATCGCAAGTATCTCAAGCTAAATCATTGGTTTCGCATGGATTTGAAGCTAAACCTTCTACATCGCATCGATTTACTGCTAAATCATGTGTTTCGCGTGGATTTTAAGCCAACTCGTTTATTTCGCATGCTGTTGAAGCTAAACCATGTATATCACAAGTATTTGAAGCTAAAGCAATTGATTCGCTTGCATATGAAACTAAGCCTTCTACTTCGCCTTGATTTGAAGCTGAACCATTTATTTCGCATGAATATTAAGCTAAACCATGTGTTTCTAATGAATTTGAAGCTAAATCATGTGAATCGCATGGATTTGAAGCTACCTCATTTGTTTCGCATGCAGTTGAAGCGAAATCATGTATATCACATGTAATTGAAGCTAAACCATTTGATTCGCATGGATTTGAAGCTAAGCCTACTTCTTCGCATTGATTTGAAGCTAAATCATGAGTTTCGCTTGAATTGGAAGCTAACACGTTTGTTTCACATGCAGTTGAAGCTAAATCATGTATATCACAAGTATTTGAAGCTGGACCATTTGTTTCGCATGAATATTAAGCTAAACCACGTGTTTCGAATGAATTTGAAGCTAAATCATGTGTTTCGCATGGATTTGAAGTTAACTCGTTTTTTTCGCCTTCATTTGAATCAAAATCATGTATATCACAAGTATTTGAAGCTAAACCATTTGTTTCGTATCGATTTGAAGCTAAGCATTCCACTTCGCAAGAATTTGAAGCTTAATCATGTGTTTCAATTTGATTTGAAGCTAAGTTGTTTGTTTCGCCAGCATTTGAATCTAAATCATGTATATCACAATTATTTGAATCTAAAGCATTTGCTTCGCATTGATGTGAAGCTAAGCCTTCTACTTCGCATTCATTTGAAGCTAGATCATGTGTTTCGCTTGGATTTGAAGCTAACTCGTTTGTTTCGCCTGTATTTGGAGCTGAATCATGTATATGACAAGTATTTGAAGCTAAACCATTTGATTCGTATGGATATGTTGCTAAATCTTCTACCTCGCATTGATTTGAAGCAAAATTATGTCTTTCGCATGGACTTGAAGCTAAGCCTTCTACTTCGCATTGATTTGAAGCCAAATCATATGTATCGCATGGATTTGAAGCTAACTCGTTTGTTTCGCATTCAGTTGAAGCTATATCGCTTAGATTCACAAGTATTTGAAGCTAAACCATTTGTTTCGCATGGATTTGAAGATAAGCCTTCTAGTTCGCATTGTTTTGAAGTTAACTCGATTGTTTCGCCTGCATTTGAAGCTATATCACTTACATCGCAATTATCTGAAGATAAATCATTTGTTTCTCATGTATTTGTAGCTAAGCCGTCTACTTCACATTGATTTGAAACTAGATCATGTGTTTCGCTAGGATTTGATGCTAACTCGTTTGTTTCGCCTGCATTTGAAGCTGAATCATGTATATCACATGTATTTGAAGCTAAACCATTTGATTCGTATGGATTTGTAGCTAAATCTTCTACTCTGCATTGATTTGAACAAAATTATGTCTTTCGCATGGACTTGAAGCTATGCCTTCTACTTCGCATTGATTTGAAGCTAGATCATGTGTTTCGTTTGAATTCGTAGCTGAATCATGTGTTTCGCATGGATTTCAAGCTTACTCGCTTGTTTCGTCTGCATTTAAAGCTATATCACTTATATTCGCAAGTATTTGAAACTAAATCGTTCGTTTCGCGTTGATTTGAAGCTAAGCCTTCAACATCGCATTAAATTGAAGCTAAATCATGTGTTTCGCTTGGATTTGAAGCTAACTCATTTGTTTCGCATGTATTCGAAGCTAATCCTTCTACTTCACATGTATTTGAAGATAACTCGTTTGTTTCGTCTGCATTTGAAGCTAAATCATGTATATCACGAGTATTTGAAGCTAAACCATTTGTTTCGCATGGATTTGAAGATAAGCCTCCTACTTCGCATTGATGTGAAACTAAATCATGTGTATCGCATGGATTGGAATCTAACTCGTTTGTTTCGCATGCAGTTGAAGTTAAATCATGTATAAAACAAGAATTTGAAGCTAAACTATTTGTTTCGCATGGATTTGAAGCTAAACAATGTGTTTCGAATGAATTTGAAGATAAATCATGTGTTTCGCATGTATTTGAAGCTAACTCGTTTGTTTCGACTGCACTTGAAGCAATATCACTTATATCGCTAGTATCAGAAGCTAAATCATTTGTATCGCATGGATTTGAAGCTAAACCTGCAACGTCGCATTGATTTGCAGCTAAATCATGTGTTTCGCATGGGTCTGAAGCTTACTCGTTTGTTTCCCCTGCATTTGAAGCTATATCATTTATATCGCAAGTATCTGATGCTAAATCATTAGTTTCGCATGGATGTGAAGCAAAACCTTCTACATCGCATTGATTTGCAGCTAAATCATGTGTTTCGCACGAATTTGAAGCTAATAGATGTGTTTCGCATTAATTTTAAGCTAAATCATGTGTTACGTATTGAATTGAAGCTAACTCGTTTGTTTCGCATGCGATTGAAGCTAAATCATGCATATCTCAAGTATTTGAAGCTGAACCATTTGTTTCGCTTGGATTTGAATCTAAGCCTTCTACATCGCATTAATTTGAAGCTAAATCATGTGTTTCGCTTGGATTTGAAGCTATCTCGTTTGTTTCGCATGCAGTTGAAGATAAATCATGTATATCACAAGTATTTGAAGCTAAACCATTTGATTCGCATGGATTTGAAGCTAAGCCTTCAACTTCGCTTTGATATGAAGCTAAATCATTTGGTTCGCATGGATTTGAAGCTAACTCGATTGTTTCGCGTGCATTTGAAGTTATATCACTTATATCGCAATTATCAGAAGATAAATCATTTGTTTCTCATGTAGATGAAGCTAATTCTTCTACTTCGCATTGATTTGAATCTAAATCATGTGTTTCGCATGGATTTGAAGCTATCTCGTTTGTTTCGACAGCATTTGAATCTAAATCATGTATATCACAATTATTTGAATCTAAAGCATTTGCTTCCCATAGATTTGAAGATAAGCCTTCTACTTCGCATTGATTTGAAGCTAAATCATGTGTATCGCATGGATTTGAAGCTACCTCGTTTGTGTCGCCTGCATTTAGAGCTGAATCATGTATATCACAAGTATTTAAAGCTAAACCATTTGTTTCGCATGGATTTGATGCTAAACCTTCTACTTCGCTTTGATTTGAAGCAAAATCATGTGTTTCGCTTGAATTTGAAGCTAACACGTCTCTTTCACGCGCAGTTGAAGCTAAATCATGTATATCACGAGTATTTGAAGCTAAACCATTTGTTTCGGAAGGTTTTGAAGATAAGCCTTCTACTTCGCATTGATGAGAAGCTAAATCATGTGTATCGCATGGATTTGAAGCAAACTCGTTTGTTTCGCCTGCATTTGGAGCTGAATCATGTCTATCACAAGTATTTGAACTAAATCATTTGATTCGTATGGATTTGTAGCTAAATCTTCTACTCTGCATTGATTTGAACAAAATTATGTCTTTCGCATGGACTTGAAGCTAAGCCTTCTACTTCGCATTCATTTGAAGCTAGATCATGTGTTTCGCTTGGATTTGAAGCTAACTCGTTTGTTTCGCCTGCATTTGGAGCTGAATCGTGTATACCACAAGTATTTGAAGCTAAACAAATTGACTCGCATTGATTTGAAGCTAAGACTTCTACGTCGCATTGATTTGAAGCTAAATCATGTGTTTGGTATCGATTTGAAGCTAACTCGTTTGTTTCGCCAGCATTTGAAGCTAAATCATGTATATCACAATTATTTGAATGTAAATCATTTGCTTCGCATTGATTTGTAGATAAGCCTTCTACTTCGCATTGATTTGAAGCTAAATCATGTGTTCCGCATGGATTTGAAGATAACTCGTTTGTTTCGCATGCAGTTGAAGCTATATCACTTATATCACAAGTATTTGAAGCTAAACGAATAGTTTCTCATGGATTTGAAGCTAAGCCTTCTAGTTGGCATTGATTTGAAGCTGAATCATTTCTTTCGCTTGAATTTGAAGCTAACACGTTTGTTTCACATGCAGTTGAAGCTAAATCATGTATATCACAAGTACTTATATCTAAACCATATGTTTCGCATGAATTTGAAGATAAGCGTACCAGTTCGCAATGAATTGTAGCTAAATCATGTGTTCGCATGGTTTGAAGCTAAATCATGTTTGTCACACGTATTTGAAGCTTAACCATTTGATTCGCATGGATTTGAAGCTAAGCCTTCAACTTCGCTTTGATATGAAGCTAAATCATTTGGTTCGCATGGATTTGAAGCTAACTCGATTGTTACGCGTGCATTTGAAGTTATATCACTTATATCGCAATTATCAGAAGATAAATCATTTGTTTCTTATGTACTTGAAGCTAATTCTTCTACTTCGCATTGATTTGAATCTAAATCATGTGTTTCGCATGGATTTGAAGCTAACTCGTTTGTTTCGCCAGCATTTGAATCTAAATCATGTATATCACAATTATTTGAATCTAAAGCATTTGATTCCCACTGATTTGAAGATAAGCCTTCTACTTCGCATTGATTTGAAGCTAAATCATGTGTTCCGCATGGATTTGAAGATAACTCGTTTGTTTCGCATGCAGTTGAAGCTAAATCATGTTAATCACAAGTATCTGAAACTAAACCATTTGTTTCGCAAGAATATGAAGCTAACCCATGTGTTTCATATGAATTTGTAGCTAAATCAGGGGTTTCGCATGGATTTGAAGCTAACTCGTTTGTTTCATATGCTGTTGATTCTAAATCATGTATATCACAAGTATTTGAAGCTATAGCATTTGATTCGCATGGATTTGAAGCTAAGCCTTCTACTTCGCATTGATTTGAAGCTGAATCCTGTGTTTCGCTTGAATTCGTATCTAACACGTTTGTTTCACATGAAGTTGAAGCTAAATCATGTATATCACAAGTATTTGAAGCTAAAGCATTTGTCTCGCATGGGTTTGAAGCTAAGCCTGCTACTTCGCATTGATTTAAAGCTGAATCTTGTGATCCGCATGGATTTGAAGCTAACTCGTTTGTTTCGCATGCGATTGAAGCTAAATCGTGCATATCTCAAGTATTTGAAGCTGAACCATTTGTTTCGCATTGATTTGAAGCTAAGGCTTTTACTTCGCATTGATTTGAAGTTAAATCATGTGTTTCCCTTGGGTGTGACGCTAAATCGTTTATTCCGCATGCAGCTGAATCTAAATCATGTATATCACAAGTATTTGAAGCTAAACCATTTGGCTCGCATTGATTTGAAGCTAAGACTTCTACGTCGCATTGATTTGAAGCTAAATCATGTGTTCCGCATGGATTTGAAGATAACTGGTTTGTTTCGCATGCACTTGAAGCTATATCACTTATGTCGCAAGTATTTGAAGCCAAACCAATTGTTTCGCATGGATTTGAAGATAAGCATTCTACTTCGTATTCATTTGAAGCTGAATCATTTCTTTCGCTTGAATTTAAAGCTAACACGTTTGTTTCACATGCAGTTGAAGCTAAATCATGTATATCACTAGAATTTGAAGCTGAACCATTTGTTCTGCATGAATATTAAACTTAACCATGTGTTTGGCATGAGTTTGAAGCTAAATCATATGTTTCGCTAGAATTTGAAGCTAAGTCGTTTGTTTCTCACGTATTTGAAGCAAATCATTCTACTTCGCGTGGTTTTGAAGCTAACTCGTTAGTTTGGCATGCAGTTGGAGCTAAATCATGTTTATCACAAGTATCTGAAACTAAATCATTTGTTTCGCAAGAATATGAATCTAACCCATGTGTTTCATATGAATTTGAAGCTGAATCATTTCTTTCGCTTGAAGTTGAAGCTAACACGTTTGTTTCACATGCAGTTGAAGGTAAATCATGTATATCACAAGTATTTGAAGCCAAAGCATTCGATTCGCATGGGTTTGAAGCTAAGCCTTCTACTTCGCATTGATTTGAAGCTAAATCATATGTATCGCATGGATTTGAAGCTAACTCGTTTCTTTCGCTTGCATTTGAAGCTAAATCATTTATATCACATGTATTTGAAGCTAAACCATTTGATTCGTATGGATTTGTAACTAAATCTTCTACTTCGCATTGATTTGAACAAAATTATGTCTTTCGCATGTACTTGAAGCTAAGACTTCTACTTCGCATTGATTTGAAGCTAGATCATGTGTTTAGCTTGGATTTGAAGCTAACTCGTTTGTTTCGCCTGCATTTGAAGCTAAGTTATGTATATCACGAGTATTTGAAGCTAAAACATTTGTTTCGGATGGATTTGAATATAAGCCTTCTACTTCGCATTGATTTGAAGCTAAATCATGTGTATCGCATGGATTTGAAGCTAAATCATGTGTATCGCATGGATTTGAAGCTACCTCGTTTGTGTCGCCTGCATTTGGAGCTGAATCATGTATATCACAAGTATTTGAAGCTAAACCATTTGATTCGTATGGATATGTTGCAAAATCTTCTACTTCGCAATGATTTCAAGCAAAATTATGTCTTTCGCATGGACTTGAAGCTAAGCCTTCTACTTCGCATTGATTTGAAGCTAAATAAAATGTATCGCATGGATTGGAAGCTAACTCGTTTGTTTCGCATGTAGTTGAAGCTATATCATGTTTATCATAATTATTTGAAGCCGCACCATTTGTTTCGCATGAATATTAAGCTAAACCATGTGTTTCGAAAGAATTTGAATCTAAATCATGTGTTTCGTATGGATTTGAAGGTAACTCGTTTGCTTCGCATGCAGTTGAAGCTAAATCATGCATATCACAAGTATTTGAAGCTGAACCATTTGTTTCGCATAAATAGTAAGCTAATCCAAGTGTTTCGAATGAATTTGAAGCTGAATCATGTGTTTCGCTTGGATTGGAAGCTAACACGTTTGTTTCACATGCAGTTGAAGCTAAATCATGTATATCACAAGTACTTATATCTAAACCATATGTTTCGCATGAATTTGAAGATAAGCGTACCAGTTCGCAATGAATTGTAGCTAAATCATGTGTTCCGCATGGTTTGAAGCTAAATCATGTTTGTCACACGTATTTGAAGCTTAACCATTTGATTCGCATGGATTTGAAGCTAAGCCTTCAACTTCGCTTTGATATGAAGCTAAATCATTTGGTTCGCATGGATTTGAAGCTAACTCGATTGTTACGCGTGCATTTGAAGTTATATCACTTATATCGCAATTATCAGAAGATAAATCATTTGTTTCTTATGTACTTGAAGCTAATTCTTCTACTTCGCATTGATTTGAATCTAAATCATGTGTTTCGCATGGATTTGAAGCTAACTCGTTTGTTTCGCCAGCATTTGAATCTAAATCATGTATATCACAATTATTTGAATCTAAAGCATTTGATTCCCACTGATTTGAAGATAAGCCTTCTACTTCGCATTGATTTGAAGCTAAATCATGTGTTCCGCATGGATTTGAAGATAACTCGTTTGTTTCGCATGCAGTTGAAGCTAAATCATGTTAATCACAAGTATCTGAAACTAAACCATTTGTTTCGCAAGAATATGAAGCTAACCCATGTGTTTCATATGAATTTGTAGCTAAATCAGGGGTTTCGCATGGATTTGAAGCTAACACGTTTGTTTCAGGTGCAGTTGAAGCTAAATCATGTATATCACCAGTATTTGAAGGTAAACTATTCGTTTCAGATGGATTTGAAGCTAAGCCTTCTACTTCGCATTGATTTGAAGCTACATCATGTGTTTCGCTTGGATTTGAAAATAAATGGTTTGTTTCGCATGCAGTTGAAGCTAAATCATGTATGTCACAAGTATTCGAAGCGAAACCATTTGTTTTGCATGGATTTGAAGCTAAGCCTTCTACTTCGCATTGATTTGAAGCTAAATCATGTGTTTCGGTTGGATTTGAAAATAAATGGTTTGTTTCGAATGCAGTTGAAGCTAAATCATGTATCAAACAAGTATTTAAAGCTAAACTATTCGATTCGCATGGATTTGAAACTAAGCCTTCTTCTTCGCATTGATTTGAAGCTAAATCATGTGTATCGCAAGGATTTGAAGCTATCTCGTTTAGTTCGCATGCAGTTGAAGCTATGTCACTCGGATCGCAAGTATCTCAAGCTAAATCATTGGTTTCGCATGGATTTGAAGCTAAACCTTCTACATCGCATCGATTTACTGCTAAATCATGTGTTTCGCGTGGATTTTAAGCCAACTCGTTTATTTCGCATGCTGTTGAAGCTAAACCATGTATATCACAAGTATTTGAAGCTAAAGCAATTGATTCGCTTGCATATGAAACTAAGCCTTCTACTTCGCCTTGATTTGAAGCTGAACCATTTATTTCGCATGAATATTAAGCTAAACCATGTGTTTCTAATGAATTTGAAGCTAAATCATGTGAATCGCATGGATTTGAAGCTACCTCATTTGTTTCGCATGCAGTTGAAGCGAAATCATGTATATCACATGTAATTGAAGCTAAACCATTTGATTCGCATGGATTTGAAGCTAAGCCTACTTCTTCGCATTGATTTGAAGCTAAATCATGAGTTTCGCTTGAATTGGAAGCTAACACGTTTGTTTCACATGCAGTTGAAGCTAAATCATGTATATCACAAGTATTTGAAGCTGGACCATTTGTTTCGCATGAATATTAAGCTAAACCACGTGTTTCGAATGAATTTGAAGCTAAATCATGTGTTTCGCATGGATTTGAAGTTAACTCGTTTTTTTCGCCTTCATTTGAATCAAAATCATGTATATCACAAGTATTTGAAGCTAAACCATTTGTTTCGTATCGATTTGAAGCTAAGCATTCCACTTCGCAAGAATTTGAAGCTTAATCATGTGTTTCAATTTGATTTGAAGCTAAGTTGTTTGTTTCGCCAGCATTTGAATCTAAATCATGTATATCACAATTATTTGAATCTAAAGCATTTGCTTCGCATTGATGTGAAGCTAAGCCTTCTACTTCGCATTCATTTGAAGCTAGATCATGTGTTTCGCTTGGATTTGAAGCTAACTCGTTTGTTTCGCCTGTATTTGGAGCTGAATCATGTATATGACAAGTATTTGAAGCTAAACCATTTGATTCGTATGGATATGTTGCTAAATCTTCTACCTCGCATTGATTTGAAGCAAAATTATGTCTTTCGCATGGACTTGAAGCTAAGCCTTCTACTTCGCATTGATTTGAAGCCAAATCATATGTATCGCATGGATTTGAAGCTAACTCGTTTGTTTCGCATTCAGTTGAAGCTATATCGCTTAGATTCACAAGTATTTGAAGCTAAACCATTTGTTTCGCATGGATTTGAAGATAAGCCTTCTAGTTCGCATTGTTTTGAAGTTAACTCGATTGTTTCGCCTGCATTTGAAGCTATATCACTTACATCGCAATTATCTGAAGATAAATCATTTGTTTCTCATGTATTTGTAGCTAAGCCGTCTACTTCACATTGATTTGAAACTAGATCATGTGTTTCGCTAGGATTTGATGCTAACTCGTTTGTTTCGCCTGCATTTGAAGCTGAATCATGTATATCACATGTATTTGAAGCTAAACCATTTGATTCGTATGGATTTGTAGCTAAATCTTCTACTCTGCATTGATTTGAACAAAATTATGTCTTTCGCATGGACTTGAAGCTATGCCTTCTACTTCGCATTGATTTGAAGCTAGATCATGTGTTTCGTTTGAATTCGTAGCTGAATCATGTGTTTCGCATGGATTTCAAGCTTACTCGCTTGTTTCGTCTGCATTTAAAGCTATATCACTTATATTCGCAAGTATTTGAAACTAAATCGTTCGTTTCGCGTTGATTTGAAGCTAAGCCTTCAACATCGCATTAAATTGAAGCTAAATCATGTGTTTCGCTTGGATTTGAAGCTAACTCATTTGTTTCGCATGTATTCGAAGCTAATCCTTCTACTTCACATGTATTTGAAGATAACTCGTTTGTTTCGTCTGCATTTGAAGCTAAATCATGTATATCACGAGTATTTGAAGCTAAACCATTTGTTTCGCATGGATTTGAAGATAAGCCTCCTACTTCGCATTGATGTGAAACTAAATCATGTGTATCGCATGGATTGGAATCTAACTCGTTTGTTTCGCATGCAGTTGAAGTTAAATCATGTATAAAACAAGAATTTGAAGCTAAACTATTTGTTTCGCATGGATTTGAAGCTAAACAATGTGTTTCGAATGAATTTGAAGATAAATCATGTGTTTCGCATGTATTTGAAGCTAACTCGTTTGTTTCGACTGCACTTGAAGCAATATCACTTATATCGCTAGTATCAGAAGCTAAATCATTTGTATCGCATGGATTTGAAGCTAAACCTGCAACGTCGCATTGATTTGCAGCTAAATCATGTGTTTCGCATGGGTCTGAAGCTTACTCGTTTGTTTCCCCTGCATTTGAAGCTATATCATTTATATCGCAAGTATCTGATGCTAAATCATTAGTTTCGCATGGATGTGAAGCAAAACCTTCTACATCGCATTGATTTGCAGCTAAATCATGTGTTTCGCACGAATTTGAAGCTAATAGATGTGTTTCGCATTAATTTTAAGCTAAATCATGTGTTACGTATTGAATTGAAGCTAACTCGTTTGTTTCGCATGCGTTTGAAGCTAAATCATGTTTGTCACACGTATTTGAAGCTTAACCATTTGATTCGCATGGATTTGAAGCTAAGCCTTCAACTTCGCTTTGATATGAAGCTAAATCATTTGGTTCGCATGGATTTGAAGCTAACTCGATTGTTACGCGTGCATTTGAAGTTATATCACTTATATCGCAATTATCAGAAGATAAATCATTTGTTTCTTATGTACTTGAAGCTAATTCTTCTACTTCGCATTGATTTGAATCTAAATCATGTGTTTCGCATGGATTTGAAGCTAACTCGTTTGTTTCGCCAGCATTTGAATCTAAATCATGTATATCACAATTATTTGAATCTAAAGCATTTGATTCCCACTGATTTGAAGATAAGCCTTCTACTTCGCATTGATTTGAAGCTAAATCATGTGTTCCGCATGGATTTGAAGATAACTCGTTTGTTTCGCATGCAGTTGAAGCTAAATCATGTTAATCACAAGTATCTGAAACTAAACCATTTGTTTCGCAAGAATATGAAGCTAACCCATGTGTTTCATATGAATTTGTAGCTAAATCAGGGGTTTCGCATGGATTTGAAGCTAACTCGTTTGTTTCATATGCTGTTGATTCTAAATCATGTATATCACAAGTATTTGAAGCTATAGCATTTGATTCGCATGGATTTGAAGCTAAGCCTTCTACTTCGCATTGATTTGAAGCTGAATCCTGTGTTTCGCTTGAATTCGTATCTAACACGTTTGTTTCACATGAAGTTGAAGCTAAATCATGTATATCACAAGTATTTGAAGCTAAAGCATTTGTCTCGCATGGGTTTGAAGCTAAGCCTGCTACTTCGCATTGATTTAAAGCTGAATCTTGTGATCCGCATGGATTTGAAGCTAACTCGTTTGTTTCGCATGCGATTGAAGCTAAATCGTGCATATCTCAAGTATTTGAAGCTGAACCATTTGTTTCGCATTGATTTGAAGCTAAGGCTTTTACTTCGCATTGATTTGAAGTTAAATCATGTGTTTCCCTTGGGTGTGACGCTAAATCGTTTATTCCGCATGCAGCTGAATCTAAATCATGTATATCACAAGTATTTGAAGCTAAACCATTTGGCTCGCATTGATTTGAAGCTAAGACTTCTACGTCGCATTGATTTGAAGCTAAATCATGTGTTCCGCATGGATTTGAAGATAACTGGTTTGTTTCGCATGCACTTGAAGCTATATCACTTATGTCGCAAGTATTTGAAGCCAAACCAATTGTTTCGCATGGATTTGAAGATAAGCATTCTACTTCGTATTCATTTGAAGCTGAATCATTTCTTTCGCTTGAATTTAAAGCTAACACGTTTGTTTCACATGCAGTTGAAGCTAAATCATGTATATCACTAGAATTTGAAGCTGAACCATTTGTTCTGCATGAATATTAAACTTAACCATGTGTTTGGCATGAGTTTGAAGCTAAATCATATGTTTCGCTAGAATTTGAAGCTAAGTCGTTTGTTTCTCACGTATTTGAAGCAAATCATTCTACTTCGCGTGGTTTTGAAGCTAACTCGTTAGTTTGGCATGCAGTTGGAGCTAAATCATGTTTATCACAAGTATCTGAAACTAAATCATTTGTTTCGCAAGAATATGAATCTAACCCATGTGTTTCATATGAATTTGAAGCTGAATCATTTCTTTCGCTTGAAGTTGAAGCTAACACGTTTGTTTCACATGCAGTTGAAGGTAAATCATGTATATCACAAGTATTTGAAGCCAAAGCATTCGATTCGCATGGGTTTGAAGCTAAGCCTTCTACTTCGCATTGATTTGAAGCTAAATCATATGTATCGCATGGATTTGAAGCTAACTCGTTTCTTTCGCTTGCATTTGAAGCTAAATCATTTATATCACATGTATTTGAAGCTAAACCATTTGATTCGTATGGATTTGTAACTAAATCTTCTACTTCGCATTGATTTGAACAAAATTATGTCTTTCGCATGTACTTGAAGCTAAGACTTCTACTTCGCATTGATTTGAAGCTAGATCATGTGTTTAGCTTGGATTTGAAGCTAACTCGTTTGTTTCGCCTGCATTTGAAGCTAAGTTATGTATATCACGAGTATTTGAAGCTAAAACATTTGTTTCGGATGGATTTGAATATAAGCCTTCTACTTCGCATTGATTTGAAGCTAAATCATGTGTATCGCATGGATTTGAAGCTAAATCATGTGTATCGCATGGATTTGAAGCTACCTCGTTTGTGTCGCCTGCATTTGGAGCTGAATCATGTATATCACAAGTATTTGAAGCTAAACCATTTGATTCGTATGGATATGTTGCAAAATCTTCTACTTCGCAATGATTTCAAGCAAAATTATGTCTTTCGCATGGACTTGAAGCTAAGCCTTCTACTTCGCATTGATTTGAAGCTAAATAAAATGTATCGCATGGATTGGAAGCTAACTCGTTTGTTTCGCATGTAGTTGAAGCTATATCATGTTTATCATAATTATTTGAAGCCGCACCATTTGTTTCGCATGAATATTAAGCTAAACCATGTGTTTCGAAAGAATTTGAATCTAAATCATGTGTTTCGTATGGATTTGAAGGTAACTCGTTTGCTTCGCATGCAGTTGAAGCTAAATCATGCATATCACAAGTATTTGAAGCTGAACCATTTGTTTCGCATAAATAGTAAGCTAATCCAAGTGTTTCGAATGAATTTGAAGCTGAATCATGTGTTTCGCTTGGATTGGAAGCTAACTCGTTTGTTTCGCAAGCATTTAAAGCTATATCATGTTTATCATAAGTATTTGAAGCAGAACCATTTGTTTCGCATGGATTTGAAGATAAGCCTTCTACTTCGCTTTGATTTGAAGCTAAATCATGTGTATCGCATGGATTTGAATCTAACTCGTTTGTTTCGCCTGCATTTGAAGCTGAATCATGTATTTCGCAAGTATTTGAAGCTAAACCATTTGATTCGTATGGAGTTGTAGCTAAATCTTCTACTTCGCATTGATTTTAACAAAATTATGTCTTTCGCATGTACTTGAAGCTAAGACTTCTACTTCGCATTGATTTGAACCTAGATCATGTGTTTAGCTTGGATTTGAAGCTAACTCGTTTGATTCGCCTGCATTTGAAGCTAAATCATGTATATCACAAGTATTTGAAGCTAAACCATTTGTTTCGCACGGATTTGAAGATAAGCCTTCTACTTCGCATTGATTTGATACTAGATCATGTGTTTCGCTAGGATTTGAAGCTAACTTGTTTGTTTCGCCTGCATTTGAAGCCAAATCATGTATATCACAAGTATTTGAAGCTAAACTAATTGTTTCGCACGGATTCGAAGACAATCCTTCTACTTCGCATTGATTTGAAGCTAAATCATGTGTTTCACACAGAATCGAAGCTAACTCGTTTGTTTCGCATGCAGTTGAAGCTAAATCATGTATATCACAAGTATTTGAAGCTGAACCATTTATTTTGCATGAATATTAAGCTTAACCTTGTGTTTCGCATGAGTTTGAAGCTAAATCATGTGTTTCGCATGGATTTGAAGCCAAGCCTTCTACTTCGCATTGATTTGATGCTAAACCATGTGTTTCGCATGAATTTGAAGTTGAATCATGTGTTTTGCATGGATTTGAAGCTAACTCGATTGTTTGGCCAGCATTTGAAGCTAAATCGTGTATATCACAAGTATTTCAAGCTAAACCATTTGATTCGTATGGATTTGTAGCTAAATCTTCTACCTCGCATTGATTTGAACAAAATTATGTCTTGCGCATGGACTTGAAGCTATGCCTTCTACTTTGCATTGATTTGAAGCTAGATCATGTGATTGGCTTGGATTTGAAGCTAACTCGGTTGTTTCGCCTGCGTTTGAAGCTAAATTTATGTAAATGACGAGTATTTGATGCTAAACCATTTGTTTCGGATAGATTTGAAGGTAAGTCTTCTACTTCGCATTGATTTGATGCTAAATCATGTGTTTCGGTAGGATTGGAAGCTAACTCGTTTGTTTCGCATGCAGTTGAAGCTATATCATGTTTATCACAAGTATTTGAAGCTGAACCATTTGTTTCGCATGAATAGTAACCTAATCCATGTGTTTCGAATGAATTTGAAGCTGAATCATGTGTTTCGCTTGGATTGGAAGCTAACTCGTTTGTTTCGCAAGCATTTAAAGCTATATCATGTTTATCATAAGTATTTGAAGCAGAACCATTTGTTTCGCATAAATATTAAGCTAAACCATGTTTTTCGAAAGAATTTGAATCTAAATCATGTGCTTCGTATGGATTTGAAGGTAACTCGTTTGTTCGCCTGCAGTTGAAGCTAAATCATGCATATCACAAGTATTTGAAGCTGAACCATTTGTTTCGCATGAATAGTGAGCTAAACCATGTGTTTCGAATGAATTTGAAGCTGAATCATGTGTTTCGCTTGGATTTGAAGTTAACTCTTTTGTTTCGCTTCAGTTGAAGCTAAGTCATGTATATCACAAGTATTTGAAGCTGAAACATTTTTTCGCATGAATATTAAGCTAAACGATGTGTTTCGTCTGAATTTGAAGCTAAATCATGAGTTTCGCGTGGATTTGAAGCTAACTCGTTTGTTTCGCCCGCATTTGAACCTATATCACTTATATTCGCAAGTATTTGAAGCTAAACCATTTGATTCGAATTGATTTGAAGCTAAGACTTCCACGTCGCATTGATTTGAAGCTAAATCATGTCTTTCGAATGGATTTGAATTCAAATCGTTTGTTTCGTCTGCATTTGAAGCTATTTGATTTATTTCGCAACTATTTGAAACTTAATCATGTGTTTCGCTTGGATTTGAAGCCAAGTCTTTTTCTTCGCATTGATTTGAAGCTAAACCATGTGTTTCGCATGAATTTGAAGCTAAATCATGTGTTTGGCATGGATTTGAAGCCAACTCGTTCGTTTCGTCTGCATTTGAAGCTATTTCATTTATATCGTAAGTATTTGAAGCTTAATCATGTGTTTCGCTTGGATTTGAAGCCAAGCCTTCTACTTCGCATCAATTTGAAGCTAAATCATGTGTTTGGCATGGATTTGAAGCTAACTCGTTTGTTTCGCCAGCATTTGAAGCTAAATCGTGTATATCACAAGTATTTGAAGCTAAACCATTTGTTTCGCATGGATTTGAAGCTAAGCCTTCAAATTCGTATTTATTTGACGCTAAATCGTGTGTTTCGCTTGGAGTTGGAGCTATCTCGTTTGTTTCGGCTGCAGTTGAAGCTATGTCATGTATATCAAAAGTATTTGAAGCTGAACCATTTTTTTCGCACGAATATTAAGCTAATCCATGTGTTGCGAATGAATTTGAAGCTCAATCATGTGTTTCGTATGGATTTGAAGCTAAATCGTGTATATCACAAGTATTTGAAGCTAAACCATTTGTTTCGCATGGATTTGAAGCTAAGCCTTCAAATTCGCATTGATTTGACGCTAAATCATGTATTTCGCTTGGAGTTGTAGCTATCTCGTTTGTTTCGGCTTCAGTTGAAGCTAAGTCATGTATATCACAAGTATTTGATGCTGAACCATTTTTTTCGCATGAATATTATGCTAATCCATGTGTTTCGAATGAATATGTATTAAAATCATGTGTTTCGCATGGATTAGAAGCAAACTCGTTTGTTTCGCCCTGTATTTGAAGCTAAATCATGTATATCACATGTATTTGAAGCTAAACCATTTGTTTCGCCTGGATTCGAAGATAAGCCTTCTACTTCGCATTGATTAGAAGCTAAATCATGTGTATCACATGGATTTGAAGCTAACTCGTTTGTTTCGCCTACATTTGGAGCTGAATCATGTATATCACAAGTATTTGAAGCTAAACCATTTGATTTGTATGGATATGTTGCTAAATCTTCTATTTCGCATTGATTTGAAGCAAAATTATGTCTTTCGCATGGACATGAAGCTAAGCCTTCTACTTCGCATTGATATGAACAAAATCATGTGCTTCGCTTGGATTTGAAGCTAAGCCTTCTACTTCGCATTGATTTGAAGCTAGATCATGTGTTTCGCTTGGATTTGAAGCTACTTCGTTTGTTTCGCCTGCATTTAAGCTAAATCATGTATATCACGAGTATTTCAAGCTAAACCATTTGTTCCGGACGGATTTGAAGCTAAGCCTTCTACTTTGCATTGATTTGAAGCAAAATCATGTGTTTCGCATGGATTTGAAGATAAGCCTTCCAGTTCGCATTGATTTGAAGCAAAATCATGTGTTTCGCTTGGATTTGAAGCTAACTCGTTTGTTTCGCCTGCATTTGAATCTGAATCACTTATATCACAAGTATTTGAAGCTAAACCATTTGATTCGTATGGATATGTTTCTAAATCTTCTACTTCGCATTGATTTGAAGCAAAATTATGTCTTTCGCAAGGACTTTAAGATAAGCCTACTACTTCGCATTGATTTGAAGCTAAAACATATGTATCGCAAGGATTTGAAGCTAACTCGTTTGTTTCGCATTCAGTTGAAGCTATATCACTAAGATTCGCAAGTATTTGAAGTTAAACCATTTGTTTCGCATGGATTTGTAGATAAGCCTTCTAGTTCGCATTGTTTTGAAGTTAACTCGATTGTTTCTCCTGCATTTGAAGCTATATCACTTACATCGCAATTATCTGAAGATAAATCATTTGTTTCTCATGTATTTGTAGCTAAGCCTTCTACTTCTCATTGATTTGGAACTAGATCATTTGTTTCGCTAGGATTTGAAGCTAACTCGTTTGTTTCGCCTGCATTTGAAGCTAAATCATGTATATCACAAGTATTTGAAGCTAAACCATTTGTTTCGCATGGATTTGAAGATAAGCCTTCTACTTCGCATTAATTTGAAGCTAAATCATGTGTATCGCATGGATTTGAAGCTAACTCGATCGTTTCGCCAGCATTTGATGCTATATCACTTATATCGCAAGTATCTGAAGCAAAATCATTTGTTTCGCATGAATTTGAATCTAAACCCTATGTTTCGCATGAATTTGAACCTACATCTTGCCTTTCGCATGCATTTGAAGCTTAATCATGTGTTTTGCTTGGATTTGAAGCTAACTCGTTTGTTTCGCCTTCATTTGAAGCTAAATGATGTATATCACGAGTATTTGAAGCTAAACCATTTGATTCGGATGGATTTGAAGATAAGCCTTCTACTTCGCATTGATTTGTAGCAAAATTATGTCTTTCGCATGGACTTGAAGATAAGCCTTCTACTTCGCATTGATTTGAAGCTAGATCGGGTTTTTCGCTTGGATTTTGAAGCTAACTCGTTTGTTTCGCCTGCATTTGAAGCTGAAACATGTATATCACAAGTATTTGAAGCTAAACCAATTGATTCGTATGGATTTGTAGCTAAATCTTCTACTTCGCATTGATTTGAACAAAATTATGTCTTTCGCATGGACTTGAAGATAAGCCTTCTACTTCGCATTGATTTGAAGCTAAATCATGTGTATCGCATGGATTTGAAGCAAACTCGTTTGTTTCGCCTGTATTTGAAGCTGAATCATGTATATCACAAGTATTTGTAGCTAAACCATTTGATTCGTATGGTTATGTAGCTAAATCTTCTACTTCGCATTCATTTCAACAAAATTATGTCTTTCGCATGGACTTGAAGCTAAGCCTTCTACTTCGCATTGATTTGAAGCTAAATCAAGTGTATCGCATGGATTTTAAGCAAACTCGTTTGTTTCGCCTGCATTTGAAGCTGAATCATTTATATCACAAGTATTTGAAGCTAAACCATTTGTTTCGCATGGATTTGAAGATAAGCCTTCTAGTTCGCATTGTTTTCAAGTTAACTCGATTGTTTCGCCTGCATTTGAAGCTATATCACTTACATCGCAATTATTGGAAGATAAATCATTTGTTTCTCATGTATTTGTAGCTAAGCCGTCTACTTCACATTGATTTGAAACTAGATCATGTGTTTCGCTAGGATTTGAAGCTAACTCGTTTGTGTCGCCTGCATTTGAAGCTAAATCATGTATATCACAAGTATTTGAAGCTAAACCATTTGTTTCGCATGGATTTGAAGATAAGCCTTCTAGTTCGCATTGTTTTCAAGTTAACTCGATTGTTTCGCCTGCATTTGAAGCTATATCACTTACATCGCAATTATCTGAAGATAAATCATTTGTTTCTCATGTATTTGTAGCTAAGCCGTCTACTTCACATTGATTTGAAACTAGATCATGTGTTTCGCTAGGATTTGATGCTAACTCGTTTGTTTCGCCTGCATTTGAAGCTGAATCATGTATATCACAAGTATTTGAAGCTAGACCATTTGATTCGTACGGATTTGTAGCTAAATCTTCTACTCCGCATTGATTTGAACAGAATTATGTCTTTCGAATCGACTTGAAGCTAAGCCTTCTACTTCGCATTGATTTGAAGCTTGATCATGTGTTTCGCTTGGATTTGAAGCTAACTCGTTTTTTTCGCCTGCATTTGGAGCTGAATCATGTATATAACAAGAATTTGAAGCTAAACCATTTGATTCGTATGGATATGTTTCTAAATCTTCTACTCCGCATTGATTTGAACAGAATTATGTCTTTCGAATCGACTTGAAGCTAAGCCTTCTACTTCGCATTGATTTGAAGCTAAATCATGTGTATCGCATGGATTTGAAGCAAACTCGTTTGTTTCGCCTGTATTTGAAGCTGAATCATGTATATCACAAGTATTTGTAGCTAAACCATTTGATTCGTATGGTTATGTAGCTAAATCTTCTACTTCGCATTCATTTCAACAAAATTATGTCTTTCGCATGGACTTGAAGCTAAGCCTTCTACTTCGCATTGATTTGAAGCTAAATCAAGTGTATCGCATGGATTTTAAGCAAACTCGTTTGTTTCGCCTGCATTTGAAGCTGAATCATTTATATCACAAGTATTTGAAGCTAAACCATTTGTTTCGCATGGATTTGAAGATAAGCCTTCTAGTTCGCATTGTTTTCAAGTTAACTCGATTGTTTCGCCTGCATTTGAAGCTATATCACTTACATCGCAATTATTGGAAGATAAATCATTTGTTTCTCATGTATTTGTAGCTAAGCCGTCTACTTCACATTGATTTGAAACTAGATCATGTGTTTCGCTAGGATTTGAAGCTAACTCGTTTGTGTCGCCTGCATTTGAAGCTAAATCATGTATATCACAAGTATTTGAAGCTAAACCATTTGTTTCGCATGGATTTGAAGATAAGCCTTCTAGTTCGCATTGTTTTCAAGTTAACTCGATTGTTTCGCCTGCATTTGAAGCTATATCACTTACATCGCAATTATCTGAAGATAAATCATTTGTTTCTCATGTATTTGTAGCTAAGCCGTCTACTTCACATTGATTTGAAACTAGATCATGTGTTTCGCTAGGATTTGATGCTAACTCGTTTGTTTCGCCTGCATTTGAAGCTGAATCATGTATATCACAAGTATTTGAAGCTAGACCATTTGATTCGTACGGATTTGTAGCTAAATCTTCTACTCCGCATTGATTTGAACAGAATTATGTCTTTCGAATCGACTTGAAGCTAAGCCTTCTACTTCGCATTGATTTGAAGCTTGATCATGTGTTTCGCTTGGATTTGAAGCTAACTCGTTTTTTTCGCCTGCATTTGGAGCTGAATCATGTATATAACAAGAATTTGAAGCTAAACCATTTGATTCGTATGGATATGTTTCTAAATCTTCTACTTCGCATTGATTTGAAGAAAATTATGTCTTTCGCATGGACTTGAAGATAAACCTACTACTTCGCATTGATTTGAAGCTAAATCATGTGTATCGCATGGATTTGAAGCTAACTCGTTTGTTTCGCCTGCATTTGGAGCTGAATCATGTATATCATAAGTATTTGAAGCTAAACCATTTGATTCGTATGGATTTGTAGCTAATCTTCTACTTCGCATTGATTAGAAGCAAAATTATGTCTTTCGCATGGACCTCAAGTTTAGCCTTCTACTTCGCATTGATTCGAAGCAAAATTATGTCTTTCGCATGGACTTCAAGCTTAGCCTTCTACATCGCATTGATTTGATACTAGATCATGTGTTTCGCTAAGATTTGAAGCTAACTCGTTTGTGTCGCCTGCATTTGAAGCTAAATCATGTATATCACAAGTATTTGAAGCTAAACCATTTGTTTCGCATGGATTTGAAGATAAGCCTTCTACTTCGCATTGATTTGAAGCTAAATCATGTCTATCGCATGGATTTGAAACTAACTCGTTTGTTTCGCCTGCATTTGAAGCTGAATCATGTATATCACAAGTATTTGAAGCTAAACCATTTGATTCGTATGGATTTGTAGCTAAATCTTCTACTTCGCATTGATTTGAAGCTACATCATGTGTTTCGCTTGTATTTGAAACTATCTCGTTTGTTTCGACTGCATTTGAAGCAATATCAATTGTTTCGCAAGTATCTGAACCTAAATCATTTGCTTCGCATGGATTAAAAGCTAAACCTTCTACATCGCAATGATTTGCATCTAAATCATGTGTTTCGCATGTAAGTGAAGCTAAACCTTCTACATAACATTGATTTGAAGCTTACTCATATGTTTTGCATGGATTTGAAGCTAGCTCGTTAGTTGCGCCAGCAGTTGAAGCTATATCAGTTATATCGCAAGTGTCTGAAGCTAAATCATTTGTTTCGCATGGATTTTAAGCTAAACCTTCTACATCGCATAGATTTGCACCTAAATCATGTGTTTCCATATGGATTTGAAGCTAACTCGTCCATTTCGCCTGCATTTGAAGCTATATCACCTATATCGCAAGGATTTGAAGCTAAATCATTTGTTCCGTATGGATTTGAAGCTATTCCTTCTACTTGGAATTGATTTGTAGTTACATCATTTGTTTCGCATGGATTTGAAGCTAACTCGTTTGTTTCGCATGCAGTTGCAGATATATCAATTATATCACAAGTGTTTGAAGCTCAATCATTTGTTTCGCATAGATATGAAGCTAAACCTTGTACATCGCATTGATTTGATGCTAAACTCTGTGTACCGCATGGATTTGAAGCTAAACCTTCTACATCGCATTGATTTGCAGCTACATCATGTGTTTCGAATGGATTTTGAAGCAAACTCGTTTGATTCGTCTGTATTTGATGCTATATCACCTACATCCCAAGTGTTTGAAGCTCAATCATTCGTTTCGCATAGATATGAAGCTAAACCTTCTACATCGCTTTGATTTGATGCAAAACCTTGTGTACCGCATGGATTTGAATCTAAACCTTCTACATCGCATTGATTTGCAGCTTAATCATGTGTTTCGAATAGATTTTGAAGCTAACTCGTTTGATTCGTCTGCATTTGAAGCTATATCACCTATATCCCAAGTGTTTGAAGCTCAATCTTTTATTTCTCATAGATATGAAGCTAAACCTTCTACATCGCATTGATTTGATGCTAAACCTTGTGTACCGCACGGATTTCAATCTAAACCTTCTACATCGTATTGATTTGCAGCTAAATCATGTGTTTCGAGTGGATTTTGAAGCTAACTCGTTTGATTCGTCTGCATTTGAAGCTATATCACTTATATCCCAAGTGTTTGAAGCTCAATCATTTGTTTCGCTTAGATATGAAGCTAAACCTTCTACATCGCATTGATTTGATGCTAAACCTTTTGTACCGCATGGATTTGAAGCAAAACCTGCTACATCGCATTGATTTGTAGCTACATCATTTGTTTCGCATGGATTTGAAGCTAACTCGTTTGTTTCGCATGCAGTTGCATCTATATCACCTATATCCCAAGTGTTTGAAGCTCAATCATTTGTTTCGCATAGATATGAAGCTAAACCTTTTACATCGCATTGATTTGATGCTAAACATTGTGTACAGCATGGATTTGAATCTAAACCTTCTACATCGCATTAATTTGCAGCTAAATCATGTGTTTCGAATGGATTTTCAAGCTAACTCGTTTGATTCGTCTGCATTTGAAGCTATATCACCTATATCCCAAGTGTTTGAAGCTCAATCATTTGTTTCGCATAGATATGAAGCTAAACCTTCTACATCGCATTGATTTGATGCTCAACCTTGTGAACCGCATGGATTTCGATCTAAACCTTCTACATCGCATTGATTTGCAGCTAAATCATGTGTTTCGAATGGATTTTGAAGCTAACTCGTTTGATTCGTCGGCATTTGAAGCTATATCACTTATATCCCAAGTGTTTGAAGCTAAATCATTTGTTTCGCATGGATTTGAAGCTAAACCTTCTACATCGCATTGATTTGCAGCTAAATCATGTGTTTCGCATGGATTTGAAGCTAACTCGTTCGTTTCGCCTGCATTTGATTCTGTATCACTCATATCGCAAGTATCTGATGCTAAATCATTTGTTTCTCATGGATTTGAATCTAAACCTTCTACATCGCATTGATTTGCAGGTAAATCATGTGTTTCGAATGGATTTTGAAGCTAACTCGTTTGATTCGTCTGCAATTGAAGCTATATTACTTATATACCAAGTGTTTGAATCTAAATCATTTGTTTCGCATGGATTTGAAGCTAAACCTTCTACATCGGATTGATTTGAAACAAAATCATTTGTTTCGCATGGATTTGAAGATCAACCTTCTAAAGCGCATTTATTTGCAGCTAAATCATGTGTTTCGAATGGATTTTGAAGCTAACTCGTTTGATTCGTCTGCATTTAATGCTATATCACCTATATCCCAAGTGTTTGAAGCTCAATCATTCGTTTCGCGTAGATATGAAGCTAAACCTTCTACATCGCATTGATTTGTTGCTAAACTTTGTGTACCGCATGGATTTAAATCTAAACCTTCTACATCGCATTGATTTGCAGCTCAGTCATGTGTTTCGAACGGATTTTGAAGCTAACTCGTTTGATTCGTCTGCATTTGAAGCTATATCACTTATATCCCAAGTGTCTGAAGCTAAATCATTTGTTTCGCATAGATATGAAGCTAAACCTTCTACATCGCACTGATTTGATGCTAAACCTTGTGTATCGCATGGATTTGAATCTAAACGTTCTACATCGCATTGATTTGCAGCTAAATCATGTGTTTCGAATGGATTTTGAAGCAAACTCGTTTGATTCGTCTGTATTTGATGCTATATCACCTACATCCCAAGTGTTTGAAGCTCAATCATTGTTTCGCATAGATATGAAGCTAAACGTTCTACATCGCTTTGATTTGATGCAAAACCTTGTCTACCGCATGGATTTGAATCTAAACCTTCTACATCGCATTGATTTGCAGCTTAATCATGTGTTTCGAATAGATTTTGAAGCTAACTCGTTTGATTCGTCTGCATTTGAAGCTATATCACCTATATCCCAAGTGTTTGAAGCTCAATCATTTATTTCTCATAGATATGAAGCTAAACCTTCTACATCGCATTGATTTGATGCTAAACCTTGTGAACAGCATGGATTTCAATCTAAACCTTCTACATCGTATTGATTTGCAGCTAAATCATGTGTTTCGAATGGATTTTGAAGCTAACTCGTTTGATTCGTCTGCATTTGAAGGTATATCACCTATATCCCAAGTGTTTGAAGCTCAATCATTTGTTTCGCATAGATATGAAACTAAACATTCTACATCGCATTGATTTGATGCTAAACCTTGTATACCGCATGGATTTGAATCTAAACCTTCTACATCGCATTGATTTGCAACTCAATCATTTGTTTCGAAAGGATTTTGAAGCTAACTCGTTTGACTCGCCTGCATTTGAAGCTATATCACCTATATCCCAAGTGTTTGAAGCTCAATCATTTATTTCTCATAGATATGAAGCTAAACCTTCTACATCGCATTGATTTGATGCTAAACCTTGTGTACCGCATGGATTTCAATATAAACCTTCTACATCGCATTGATTTGCAGCTAAATCATGTGTTTCGAATGGATTTTGAAGCTAACTCGTTTGATTCGTCTGCATTTGAAGCTATATCACTTATATCCCAAGTGTTTGAAGCTCAATCATTTGTTTCGCTTGGATATGAAGCTAAACCTTCTACATCGCATTGATGTGATGCTAAACCTTGTGTACCGCATGGATTTCAATCGAAACCTTCTACATCGCATTGATTTGCAGCTAAATCATGTGTTTCGAATGGATTTTGAAGCTAACCCGTTTGATTCGTCTGCATTTCAAGCTATATCACTTATATCCCAAGTGTTTGAAGCTAAATCATTTGTTTCGCATGGATTTGAAGCTAAATCTTCTACATCGCACTGATTAGCAGCTAAATCATTTGTTTCGCATGGATTTGAAGCTAAAACTTCTACATCGCATTGATTTGAACCTAAATCATGTGATTCTCTTGGATTTGTTGCTATCTCGTTTGTTTCGTCTGCATTTGAAGCTATGTCACTTATATCGCAAGTATCAGACGCTAAATCATTGGTTTCGCATGGCTTTGGATCAAAAATACTACATCGCATAGATTTGAAGCTAGCTCGTTTGCTTCTTCTGCATTTGAAGCTATATCACTTACACTACAAGGATTTGAAGAAAAATCATGTGTTTCGCATGGATTTGAAGCTAAACCTTCTACATCGAATTTATTTGTAGCCACATCATTTGTTTCGCATGGATTTGAAGCTAACTCGTTTGTTTCGCATGCAGTTGCATCTATATCACCTATATCCAAAGTGTTTGAAGCTAAATCATTTGTTTCGCTTAGATATGAAGCTAAACCTTCTACATCGCATTGATGTGATGCTCAACCTTGTGTACCGCATGGATTTCAATCTAAAGCTTCTACATCGCATTGATTTGCAGCTAAATCATGTGTTTCGAATGGATTTTGAAGCTAACCCGTTTGATTCGTCTGCATTTGAAGCTATATCACTTACATCCCAAGTGTTTGAAGCTAAATCATTTGTTTCGCATAGATATGAAGCTAAACCTTCTACATCGCATTAATTTGATGCTAAACCTTATGTTCCGCATGGATTTCAATCTAAACCTTCTACATCGCATTTATTTGAAGCTAAATCATGTGAATCGCACGGATTTTGAAGCTAACTCGTTAGTTTCGTCTGCATTTAAAGCTATATCACTTATATCCCAAGTGTTTGAAGCTAATTCATTTGTTTCGCATGGATTTGAAGCTAAACCTTCTACATCGCAATGATTTGGAGCTAAATCATGTGTTTCGCTTGGATTTGAAGCTAAACCTTCTACATCGTATTGATTTGAAGCTAAATCATGTGTTTCGTTTGGATTTGAAGCTAACTCGTTTGTTTCCCCTGCATTTGAACCTATATCACTTATATCGCAAGTATCTGATGCTAAATCACTTGTTTCGCATTGATTTGAAGCTAAACCTTCTACATCGCATTGATTTGCAGCTAAATCATGTGTTTCGCATGGATTTGAAGTTAACTCGTTTGTTTCGCCTGCAGTTGAAGCTATATCACCTCTATCCGAAGTGTTTGAAGCTCAATCAATTGTTCCGCATCGATTTGAAGCTAAGCCTTCTACTTCGCATTGATTTGAAGCTAAATCATGTGGAACGCATGGATGTTGAAGCTAACTCGATTGATTCGTATGCATTTGATGCTATATCACTTATATCGCAATTATTTGAGCTAAATCATTTGTGTCGCATGAATTTGAAGCTAAGGCTTCTACTTCTCATCTATTTGAAGCTAAATGATGTGTATCGCATGAATTTTGAAGCTAACTGGTTTGATTCGTCTGTATTTGAAACTATATCACTTATATACCAATTGTTTGAAGCTGAATCATTTGTTTCGCAAGGATTTGAAACAAAGCCTTCTACATCGCAATGATTTGAAGGTAAATCATGTGTTTTGCTTGGATTTGAAGCTAAACCTTCTACATCCCATTGATTTGAAGCTAAATCATGTGTTTTCCATGGATTTTATGCTAACTCGTTTGTTTCCCCTGCATTTGGAGCTATATGAGTTATATCGCATGTATCTGATGCTAAGTCATTTGTGTCGCATGGATTTGAAGCTAAACCTTCTACATCGAATAGATTTGAAGCTAACTCGATTGTTTCGTCTTCATTTGAAGCTACATCACTTATATCGGAAGTATTTGAGGAAAAATCATGTGTTTTGCATGGATTTGAAACTAACTCGTTTGTTTCCCCTGCATTTGAAGCTATATCACTTGTATCGCATGTATCTGAAGCTAAATTATTTGTTTTGCATGGATTTGAAGCTAACTCGTTTGTTTCGTCTGCATTTGAAGCTATATCACATACATCCCAAGTGTTTGAAGCTCATTCGTTTGCTTCGCTTCTATTTGAAGCTAATCCTTCTACATCGCATTGATTTGAAGCTAAATCATGTGATTCGCTTGAATTTGAAGCTAACTCGTTTGTTTCCCCTGCATTTGAAGCTATGTCACATATATCGCAAGTATCTGATGCTAAATCTTTTCTTACGCATGGATTTGAAGCTAAACCTTCTACATCGCATTGATTTGCATCTAAATCATGTGTTTCGCAAGGATATGAAGCTAACTCGTTTGTTTCGTCTGCATTTGAAGCTAGATCACTTATATCGCAAGCATCTGAAACCAAATCATTGGTTTCGCATGGATTTGAAGCTAAATCTTCTACATCGCATTGATTTGAAGCTAAATCATGTGATTCGCTAGAATTTGAAGCTAACTCGTTTGTTTCCCCTGCATTTGAAGCTACGTCACATATATCGCAAGTATCTGATGCTAAATCATTTGTTACGCATGGATTTGAAGCTGAACCTTCTACATCGCATTGATTTGCATCTAAATCTTGTGTTTCGCAAGTATATGAAGCTAACTCGTTTGTTTCGTCTGCATTTGAAGCTATATCACTTATATCGCAAGTATCTGAAGCTAAATCATTTGTTTCGCATGGATTTGAAGCTAACTCGTTTGTTTCGTCTGCATTTGAAGCTATATCACATATATCCCAAGTGTTTGAAGCTCAATCATTTGCTTCGCTTCTATTTGAATCTAATCCTTCTACATCGCATTGATTTGAAGCTAAATCATGTGTCTTGCTTGGATTTAAAGCTAACTCGTTTGTTTCGCCAGCATTTGGAGTTATATCACTTAAATCGCAAGTATCTGAAGCTAAATCATTTGTTTCGCATGGATTTTGAAGCTAACTCGTTTGTTTCGTCTGCATTTGAAGCTATATCACTCATATCCCAAGTATTTGCAGCTAAATCATTTGTTTCGCATGGATTCGAAGCAAATCCTTCTACATCGCATTGATTTGAAGCTAAATCATGTGTTTCGCTTGGATTTGAAGCTAAACCTTCTACATCGCAATTATTTGCAGCTACGTCATGTGTTTCGCATGGATGTGAAGCTAAACCTTCTACATCGCATGGACTTGAAGCTAACTCGTTTGTTTCACCTGCATTTGAACCTATATCACTTATATCACATGTATCTGATGCTAAATTTTTTGTGTCGCATGGATTTGAAGCTAAACATACTACATCGCATTGGTTTGAAGTTAAACCTTCTACATTGCATTTATTTGAAGCTAAATTATCTGTTTCGCATGGAATTGAAGCTAACTGGTTTTTTTCGCCTGCATTTGAAGCTATATCGATTGTATCGCAAGTATTTGAAGAAAAATCATTTGTTCCACATGGATTTGAATCTAAGCCTTCTACTTCCAATTGATTTGAAGCTACATCATGTGTTTCACTTGGATTTGATGCTAACTCGTTTGTTCCGCATGCAGTTAAAGCTGAATCATATATAAAACATGTATTTGACGCTAAACTATTCGTGTCGCATGGATTTGAAACTAAGCCTTCTTCTTCGCATCGATTTGAAGCTAAATCATGTCTTTCGCTTGGATTTGTAGCTAATTCATTTGTTTCGCATGCAGTTGAAGCTAAATCAAGTAGGTCACAAGTATTCGAAGCGAAACCATTTGTTTTGCATGGATTTGAAGCTAAGCCTTCTACTTCGCATTGATTTGAAGCTAGATCATGTGTTTCGGTTGGATTTGAAAATAAATGGTTTGTTTCGAATGCAGTTGAAGCTAAATCATGTATATCACATGTATTTGAAGCCAAACAATTTCATTCGCATGGATTTTAATCTGAGCCTTCTACTTCGCATTGATTTGTAGCTGAGTCATGTGTTTCGCATGGATTTGAAGCTAACTCGTTTGTTTCGCATGCAGTTGAAGCTAAATCATGTATATCACATGTATTTGAAGCTAAACCATTTGATTGGCATGGATTTGAACCCGAGCCATCTACTTCGCATTGATTTAATGCTAAATCATGTGTTTCGGTTGAATTTGAAACTAATACGTTTGTTTCGCATGCAGTTGATGCTAAATCATGTATAAAACAAGTATTTGAAGTTAAGCTATTCGTTTCACATGGATTTGAAGCTAAGCCTTCTACTTCGCATTGATTTGAAAATAAATCATCTGTTTCGCGTGGATTTTAAGCCAACTCGTTTATTTCGCATGCAGTTGAAGCTAAACCATGTATATCACAAGTATTTGAAGCTAAAGCAATTGATTCGCTTGGATATGAAACTAAGCTTTCTACTTCGCCTTGATTTGAAGCTGAACCATTTATTTCGCATGAATATTAAGCTAAACCATGTGTTTCTAATGAATTTTAAGCTAAATTATGTGTTTTGCATGGATTTGAAACTAACTCGATTGTTTCGCCTGCATTTGAAGCTAAATCATGAATATCACAAGTATTTGAAGCTAACTCATTTGTTTCGCATGCATTTGAAGCGAAATCATGTATATCACATGTAATTGAAGCTAAACCATTTGATTCGCATGGATTTGAAGCTAAGCCTTCTTCTTCGCATTGATTTGAAGCTAAATCATTTGTTTCGCATGGATACGAAGATCAGCCTTCTACTTCGCATTAATATGAAGCTATATCATTTGTTTCGCAAGGATTTGAAGTTAACTCGTTTGTTTCGCATGCAGTTGAAGCTAAATCATGTGTATCACAAGTATTTGAAGATAATCCATTTGTTTTGCTTGGATCCGAAGATCAGCTTTCTAGTTCTCATTGATTTGAAGCTAAATCACGTGTTTCGCATGGATTTGAAGATAACACGTTTGTTTCGCATGCAGTTGAAGCTAAATCATGTTTATCACAAGTATCTGAAACTAAACCATTTGTTTCGCAAGAATATGAAGCTAACCCATGTGTTTCATATGAATTTGTAGCTAAATCAGGGGTTTCGCGTGGATTTGAAACTAACTTGTTTGTTTCGTATGCTGTTGATGCTAAATCATGTATATCACAAGTTTTTGAAGCTATAGCATTTGATTCGCATGGATTTGAAGCTAAGCCTTCTACTTCGCATTGATTTGAAGATGAATCCTGTGTTTCGCTTGAATTCGAATCCAACACGTTTGTTTCACGTGCAGTTGAAGCTAAATCATGTATATCACAAGTATTTGAAGCTAAAGCATTTGATTCGCATGGGTTTGAAGCTAAGCCTTCTACTTCGCATTGATTTAAAGCTGAATCCTGTGATCCGCATGGATTTGAAGCTAACTCCTTTGTTTCGCCTGCATTTGAAGCTAAATCATGTATATCGCAAATATTTGAAGCTAAACCATTTGTTTCGCACTGATTTGAAGCTAAGGCTTCTACTTCGCACTGATGTGAAGTTAAATCATGTGTCTCCCTTGGGTGTGACGTTAAATCGTTTGTTCCGCATGCAGCTGAATCTAAATCATGTATATCACAAGTATTTGAAGCTAAACCATTTGACTCGCATTGATTTGAAGCTAAGACTTCCACGTCGCATTGATTTGAAGCTAAATCATGTGATTCGCTTGAATTTGAAGCTAAGTCGTTTGTTTCCCCTGCATTTGAAGCTATATCACTTATATCGCAAGTATCTGAAGCTAAATCATTTGTTTCGCATGGATTTGAAGCTAACTCGTTTGTTTCGTCTGCATTTGAAGCTATATCACATATATCCCAAGTGTTTGAAGCTCAATCATTTGCTTCGCTTCTATTTGAATCTAATCCTTCTACATCGCATTGATTTGAAGCTAAATCATGTGTCTTGCTTGGATTTAAAGCTAACTCGTTTGTTTCGCCAGCATTTGGAGTTATATCACTTAAATCGCAAGAATCTGAAGCTAAATCATTTGTTTCGCATGGATTTGAATCTAAACCTTCTACTTCGCATCGAGCTGAAGCTAAATGATGTGTATCGCATGGATTTTGAAGCTAACTCGTTTGTTTCGTCTGCATTTGAAGCTATATCTCTCATATCCCAAGTATTTGCAGCTAAATCATTTGTTTCGCATGGATTCGAAGCAAATCCTTCTACATCGCATTGATTTGAAGCTAAATCATGTGTCTGGCTTGGATTTAAAGCTAACTCGTTTGTTTCGCCAGCATTTGGAGTTATATCACTTAAATCGCAAGAATCTGAAGCTAAATCATTTGTTTCGCATGGATTTGAATCTAAACCTTCTACTTCGCATCGAGCTGAAGCTAAATGATGTGTATCGCATGGATTTTGAAGCTAACTCGTTTGTTTCGTCTGCATTGGAAGCTATATCACTCATATCCCAAGTATTTGCAGCTAAATCATTTGTTTCGCATGGATTCGAAGCTAAGCCTTCTACTTCGCATTGATTTGAAGCTAAATCATGTGGAACGCATGGATTTTGAAGCTAACTCGATTGATTCGTATGCATTTGATGCTATATCACTTATATCGCAAGTATTTGAGCTAAATCATTTGTGTCGCATGGATTTGAAGCTAAGTCTTCTACATCGCATTGATTTGCAGCTAAATCATGTGTTTCGCATGGATTTGGAACTAACTCGTTTGTTTCGTCAGCATTTGAAGCTATATCACTTATATCGCAAGTGTTTGAAGCTAATTCATTTGTTTCGCATGGATTTGAAGCTAAACCTTCTACATCGCAATGATTTGGAGCTAAATCATGTGTTTCGCTTGGATTTGAATCTAAACCTTCTACATCGCATTGATTTGAAGCTAAATCATGTGATTCGCTTGAATTTGAAGCTAACTCGTTTCATTCCCCTGCATTTGAAGCTACGTCACATATATCGCAAGTATCTGATGCTAAATCATTTGTATCGCATGGATTTGAAGTTAACTCGTTTGTTTCGCCTGCAGTTGAAGCTATATCACTTATATCGCAAGCATCTGAAACCAAATCATTGGTTTCGCATGGATTTGAATCTAAGCCTTCTACTTCCAATTGATTTGAAGCTACATCATGTGTTTCACTTGGATTTGATGCTAACTCGTTTGTTCCGCATGCAGTTAAAGCTGAATCATATATAAAACATGTATTTGACGCTAAACTATTCGTGTCGCATGGATTTGAAACTAAGCCTTCTTCTTCGCATCGATTTGAAGCTAAATCATGTCTTTCGCTTGGATTTGTAGCTAATTCGTTTGTTTCGCATGCAGTTGAAGCTAAATCAAGTAGGTCACAAGTATTCGAAGCGAAACCATTTGTTTTGCATGGATTTGAAGCTAAGCCTTCTACTTCGCATTGATTTGAAGCTAGATCATGTGTTTCGGTTGGATTTGAAAATAAATGGTTTGTTTCGAATGCAGTTGAAGCTAAATCATGTATATCACATGTATTTGAAGCCAAACAATTTCATTCGCATGGATTTTAATCTGAGCCTTCTACTTCGCATTGATTTGTAGCTGAGTCATGTGTTTCGCATGGATTTGAAGCTAACTCGTTTGTTTCGCATGCAGTTGAAGCTAAATCATGTATATCACATGTATTTGAAGCTAAACCATTTGATTGGCATGGATTTGAACCCGAGCCATCTACTTCGCATTGATTTAATGCTAAATCATGTGTTTCGGTTGAATTTGAAACTAATACGTTTGTTTCGCATGCAGTTGATGCTAAATCATGTATAAAACAAGTATTTGAAGTTAAGCTATTCGTTTCACATGGATTTGAAGCTAAGCCTTCTACTTCGCATTGATTTGAAAATAAATCATCTGTTTCGCGTGGATTTTAAGCCAACTCGTTTATTTCGCATGCAGTTGAAGCTAAACCATGTATATCACAAGTATTTGAAGCTAAAGCAATTGATTCGCTTGGATATGAAACTAAGCTTTCTACTTCGCCTTGATTTGAAGCTGAACCATTTATTTCGCATGAATATTAAGCTAAACCATGTGTTTCTAATGAATTTTAAGCTAAATCATGTGTTTTGCATGGATTTGAAACTAACTCGATTGTTTCGCCTGCATTTGAAGCTAAATCATGAATATCACAAGTATTTGAAGCTAACTCATTTGTTTCGCATGCATTTGAAGCGAAATCATGTATATCACATGTAATTGAAGCTAAACCATTTGATTCGCATGGATTTGAAGCTAAGCCTTCTTCTTCGCATTGATTTGAAGCTAAATCATTTGTTTCGCATGGATACGAAGATCAGCCTTCTACTTCGCATTAATATGAAGCTATATCATTTGTTTCGCAAGGATTTGAAGTTAACTCGTTTGTTTCGCATGCAGTTGAAGCTAAATCATGTGTATCACAAGTATTTGAAGATAATCCATTTGTTTTGCTTGGATCCGAAGATCAGCTTTCTAGTTCTCATTGATTTGAAGCTAAATCACGTGTTTCGCATGGATTTGAAGATAACACGTTTGTTTCGCATGCAGTTGAAGCTAAATCATGTTTATCACAAGTATCTGAAACTAAACCATTTGTTTCGCAAGAATATGAAGCTAACCCATGTGTTTCATATGAATTTGTAGCTAAATCAGGGGTTTCGCGTGGATTTGAAACTAACTTGTTTGTTTCGTATGCTGTTGATGCTAAATCATGTATATCACAAGTTTTTGAAGCTATAGCATTTGATTCGCATGGATTTGAAGCTAAGCCTTCTACTTCGCATTGATTTGAAGCTGAATCCTGTGTTTCGCTTGAATTCGAATCCAACACGTTTGTTTCACGTGCAGTTGAAGCTAAATCATGTATATCACAAGTATTTGAAGCTAAAGCATTTGATTCGCATGGGTTTGAAGCTAAGCCTTCTACTTCGCATTGATTTAAAGCTGAATCCTGTGATCCGCATGGATTTGAAGCTAACTCCTTTGTTTCGCCTGCATTTGAAGCTAAATCATGTATATCGCAAATATTTGAAGCTAAACCATTTGTTTCGCACTGATTTGAAGCTAAGGCTTCTACTTCGCACTGATGTGAAGTTAAATCATGTGTCTCCCTTGGGTGTGACGTTAAATCGTTTGTTCCGCATGCAGCTGAATCTAAATCATGTATATCACAAGTATTTGAAGCTAAACCATTTGACTCGCATTGATTTGAAGCTAAGACTTCCACGTCGCATTGATTTGAAGCTAAATCATATGTTTGGCATCGATTTGAAGCTAACTCGTTTGTTTCACCTGCATTTGAAGCTAAATCATGTATATCGCAAGTATTTGAAGCTAAAGCAATTGATTCGCTTGGATATGAAACTAAGCATTCTACTTCGCCTTGATTTGAAGCTGAACCATTTCTTTCGCATGAATATTAAGCTAAACCATGTGTTTCTAATGAATTTTAAGCTAAATCATGTGTTTCGCATGGATTTGAAACTAACTCGATGGTTTCGCCAGCATTTGAAGCTAAATCATGAATATCACAAGTATTTGAAGCTAACTCATTTGTTTCGCATGCATTTGAAGCGAAATCATGTATATCACATGTAATTGAAGCTAAACCATTTGATTCGCATGGATTTGAAGCTAAGCCTTCTACTCCGCATTGATTTGAAGCTAAATCATGTGGAACGCATGGATGTTGAAGCTAACTCGATTGATTCGTATGCATTTGATGCTATATCACTTATATCGCAATTATTTGAGCTAAATCATTTGTGTCGCATGAATATGAAGCTAAGGCTTCTACTTCTCATCTATTTGAAGCTAAATGATGTGTATCGCATGAATTTTGAAGCTAACTGGTTTGATTCGTCTGTATTTGAAACTATATCACTTATATACCAATTGTTTGAAGCTGAATCATTTGTTTCGCAAGGATTTGAAACAAAGCCTTCTACATCGCAATGATTTGAAGGTAAATCACGTGTTTCGCTTGGATTTGAAGCTAAACCTTCTACATCCCATTGATTTGAAGCTAAATCATGTGTTTTCCATGGATTTGATGCTAACTCGTTTGTTTCCCCTGCATTTGGAGCTATATGAGTTATATCGCATGTATCTGATGCTAAGTCATTTGTGTCGCATGGATTTGAAGCTAAACCTTCTACATCGAATAGATTTGAAGCTAACTCGATTGTTTCGTCTTCATTTGAAGCTACATCACTTATATCGGAAGTATTTGAGGAAAGATCATGTGTTTTGCATGGATTTGAAACTAACTCGTTTGTTTCTCCTGCATTTGAAGCTATATCACTTATATCGCATGTATCTGAAGCTAAATCATTTGTTTCGCATGGATTTGAAGCTAACTCGTTTGTTTCGTCTGCATTTGAAGCTATATCACATACATCCCAAGTGTTCGAAGCTCATTCATTTGCTTCGCTTTTATTTGAAGCTAATCCTTCTACATCGCATTGATTTGAAGCTAAATCATGTGATTCGCTTGAATTTGAAGCTAACTCGTTTGTTTCCCCTGCATTTGAAGCTATGTCACATATATCGCGAGTATCTGATGCTAAATCTTTTGTTACGCATGGATTTGAAGCTAAACCTTCTACATCGCATTGATTTGCATCTAAATCATGTGTTTCGCAAGGATATGAAGCTAACTCGTTTGTTTCGTCTGCATTTGAAGCTAGATCACTTATATCGCAAGTATCTGAAACCAAATCATTGGTTTCGCATGGATTTGAAGCTAAATCTTATACATCGCATTGATTTGAAGCTAAATCATGTGATTCGCTTGAATTTAAAGCTAAGTCGTTTGTTTCCCCTGCATTTGAAGCTATATCACTTATATCGCAAGTATCTGAAGCTAAATCATTTGTTTCGCATGGATTTGAAGCTAACTCGTTTGTTTCGTCTGCATTTGAAGCTATATCACATATATCCCAAGTGTTTGAAGCTCAATCATTTGCTTCGCTTCTATTTGAATCTAATCCTTCTACATCGCATTGATTTGAAGCTAAATCATGTGTCTTGCTTGGATTTAAAGCTAACTCGTTTGTTTCGCCAGCATTTGGAGTTATATCACTTAAATCGCAAGAATCTGAAGCTAAATCATTTGTTTCGCATGGATTTGAATCTAAACCTTCTACTTCGCATCGAGCTGAAGCTAAATGATGTGTATCGCATGGATTTTGAAGCTAACTCGTTTATTTCGTCTGCATTTGAAGCTATATCTCTCATATCCCAAGTATTTGCAGCTAAATCATTTGTTTCGCATGGATTCGAAGCAAATCCTTCTACATCGCATTGATTTGAAGCTAAATCATGTGTCTGGCTTGGATTTAAAGCTAACTCGTTTGTTTCGCCAGCATTTGGAGTTATATCACTTAAATCGCAAGAATCTGAAGCTAAATCATTTGTTTCGCATGGATTTGAATCTAAACCTTCTACTTCGCATCGAGCTGAAGCTAAATGATGTGTATCGCATGGATTTTGAAGCTAACTCGTTTGTTTCGTCTGCATTGGAAGCTATATCACTCATATCCCAAGTATTTGCAGCTAAATCATTTGTTTCGCATGGATTCGAAGCAAATCCTTCTACATTGCATTGATTTGAAGCTAAATCATGTGTTTCGCTTGGATTTGAATCTAAACCTTCTACATCGCATTGATTTGAAGCTAAATCATGTGATTCGCTTGAATTTGAAGCTAACTCGTTTGTTTCCCCTGCATTTGAAGCTACGTCACATATATCGCAAGTATCTGATGCTAAATCATTTGTTTCGCATGGATTTGAAGTTAACTCGTTTGTTTCGCCTGCAGTTGAAGCTATATCACCTATATCCGAAGTTTTTGAAGCACAATCAATTGTTCCGCATCGATTTGAAGCTAAGCCTTCTACTTCGCATTGATTTGAAGCTAAATCATGTGGAACGCATGGATTTTGAAGCTAACTCGATTGATTCGTATGCATTTGATGCTATATCACTTATATCGCAAGTATTTGAGCTAAATCATTTGTGTCGCATGGATTTGAAGCTAAGTCTTCTACATCGCATTGATTTGCAGCTAAATCATGTGTTTCGCATGGATTTGGAACTAACTCGTTTGTTTCGTCAGCATTTGAAGCTATATCACTTATATCGCAAGTGTTTGAAGCTAATTCATTTGTTTCGCATGGATTTGAAGCTAAACCTTCTACATCGCAATGATTTGGAGCTAAATCATGTGTTTCGCTTGGATTTGAATCTAAACCTTCTACATCGCATTGATTTGAAGCTAAATCATGTGATTCGCTTGAATTTGAAGCTAACTCGTTTCTTTCCCCTGCATTTGAAGCTACGTCACATATATCGCAAGTATCTGATGCTAAATCATTTGTATCGCATGGATTTGAAGTTAACTCGTTTGTTTCGCCTGCAGTTGAAGCTATATCACTTATATCGCAAGCATCTGAAACCAAATCATTGGTTTCGCATGGATTTGAATCTAAGCCTTCTACTTCCAATTGATTTGAAGCTACATCATGTGTTTCACTTGGATTTGATGCTAACTCGTTTGTTCCGCATGCAGTTAAAGCTGAATCATATATAAAACATGTATTTGACGCTAAACTATTCGTGTCGCATGGATTTGAAACTAAGCCTTCTTCTTCGCATCGATTTGAAGCTAAATCATGTCTTTCGCTTGGATTTGAATCTAAACCTTCTACATCGCATTGATTTGAAGCTAAATCATGTGATTCGCTTGAATTTGAAGCTAACTCGTTTGTTTCCCCTGCATTTGAAGCTACGTCACATATATCGCAAGTATCTGATGCTAAATCATTTGTTTCGCATGGATTTGAAGTTAACTCGTTTGTTTCGCCTGCAGTTGAAGCTATATCACCTATATCCGAAGTTTTTGAAGCACAATCAATTGTTCCGCATCGATTTGAAGCTAAGCCTTCTACTTCGCATTGATTTGAAGCTAAATCATGTGGAACGCATGGATTTTGAAGCTAACTCGATTGATTCGTATGCATTTGATGCTATATCACTTATATCGCAAGTATTTGAGCTAAATCATTTGTGTCGCATGGATTTGAAGCTAAGTCTTCTACATCGCATTGATTTGCAGCTAAATCATGTGTTTCGCATGGATTTGGAACTAACTCGTTTGTTTCGTCAGCATTTGAAGCTATATCACTTATATCGCAAGTGTTTGAAGCTAATTCATTTGTTTCGCATGGATTTGAAGCTAAACCTTCTACATCGCAATGATTTGGAGCTAAATCATGTGTTTCGCTTGGATTTGAATCTAAACCTTCTACATCGCATTGATTTGAAGCTAAATCATGTGATTCGCTTGAATTTGAAGCTAACTCGTTTCTTTCCCCTGCATTTGAAGCTACGTCACATATATCGCAAGTATCTGATGCTAAATCATTTGTATCGCATGGATTTGAAGTTAACTCGTTTGTTTCGCCTGCAGTTGAAGCTATATCACTTATATCGCAAGCATCTGAAACCAAATCATTGGTTTCGCATGGATTTGAATCTAAGCCTTCTACTTCCAATTGATTTGAAGCTACATCATGTGTTTCACTTGGATTTGATGCTAACTCGTTTGTTCCGCATGCAGTTAAAGCTGAATCATATATAAAACATGTATTTGACGCTAAACTATTCGTGTCGCATGGATTTGAAACTAAGCCTTCTTCTTCGCATCGATTTGAAGCTAAATCATGTCTTTCGCTTGGATTTGTAGCTAATTCGTTTGTTTCGCATGCAGTTGAAGCTAAATCAAGTAGGTCACAAGTATTCGAAGCGAAACCATTTGTTTTGCATGGATTTGAAGCTAAGCCTTCTACTTCGCATTGATTTGAAGCTAGATCATGTGTTTCGGTTGGATTTGAAAATAAATGGTTTGTTTCGAATGCAGTTGAAGCTAAATCATGTATATCACATGTATTTGAAGCCAAACAATTTCATTCGCATGGATTTCAATCTGAGCCTTCTACTTCGCATTGATTTGTAGCTGAGTCATGTGTTTCGCATGGATTTGAAGCTAACTCGTTTGTTTCGCATGCAGTTGAAGCTAAATCATGTATATCACATGTATTTGAAGCTAAACCATTTGATTGGCATGGATTTGAACCCGAGCCATCTACTTCGCATTGATTTAATGCTAAATCATGTGTTTCGGTTGAATTTGAAACTAATACGTTTGTTTCGCATGCAGTTGATGCTAAATCATGTATAAAACAAGTATTTGAAGTTAAGCTATTCGTTTCACATGGATTTGAAGCTAAGCCTTCTACTTCGCATTGATTTGAAAATAAATCATCTGTTTCGCGTGGATTTTAAGCCAACTCGTTTATTTCGCATGCAGTTGAAGCTAAACCATGTATATCACAAGTATTTGAAGCTAAAGCAATTGATTCGCTTGGATATGAAACTAAGCTTTCTACTTCGCCTTGATTTGAAGCTGAACCATTTATTTCGCATGAATATTAAGCTAAACCATGTGTTTCTAATGAATTTTAAGCTAAATCATGTGTTTTGCATGGATTTGAAACTAACTCGATTGTTTCGCCTGCATTTGAAGCTAAATCATGAATATCACAAGTATTTGAAGCTAACTCATTTGTTTCGCATGCATTTGAAGCGAAATCATGTATATCACATGTAATTGAAGCTAAACCATTTGATTCGCAAGGATTTGAAGCTAAGCCTTCTTCTTCGCATTGATTTGAAGCTAAATCATTTGTTTCGCATGGATACGAAGATCAGCCTTCTACTTCGCATTAATATGAAGCTATATCATTTGTTTCGCAAGGATTTGAAGTTAACTCGTTTGTTTCGCATGCAGTTGAAGCTAAATCATGTGTATCACAAGTATTTGAAGATAATCCATTTGTTTTGCTTGGATCCGAAGATCAGCTTTCTAGTTCTCATTGATTTGAAGCTAAATCACGTGTTTCGCATGGATTTGAAGATAACACGTTTGTTTCGCATGCAGTTGAAGCTAAATCATGTTTATCACAAGTATCTGAAACTAAACCATTTGTTTCGCAAGAATATGAAGCTAACCCATGTGTTTCATATGAATTTGTAGCTAAATCAGGGGTTTCGCGTGGATTTGAAACTAACTTGTTTGTTTCATATGCTGTTGATGCTAAATCATGTATATCACAAGTTTTTGAAGCTATAGCATTTGATTCGCATGGATTTGAAGCTAAGCCTTCTACTTCGCATTGATTTGAAGCTGAATCCTGTGTTTCGCTTGAATTCGAATCCAACACGTTTGTTTCACGTGCAGTTGAAGCTAAATCATGTATATCACAAGTATTTGAAGCTAAAGCATTTGATTCGCATGGGTTTGAAGCTAAGCCTTCTACTTCGCATTGATTTAAAGCTGAATCCTGTGATCCGCATGGATTTGAAGCTAACTCCTTTGTTTCGCCTGCATTTGAAGCTAAATCATGTATATCGCAAATATTTGAAGCTAAACCATTTGTTTCGCACTGATTTGAAGCTAAGGCTTCTACTTCGCACTGATGTGAAGTTAAATCATGTGTCTCCCTTGGGTGTGACGCTAAATCGTTTGTTCCGCATGCAGCTGAATCTAAATCATGTATATCACAAGTATTTGAAGCTAAACCATTTGACTCGCATTGATTTGAAGCTAAGACTTCCACGTCGCATTGATTTGAAGCTAAATCATATGTTTGGCATCGATTTGAAGCTAACTCGTTTGTTTCACCTGCATTTGAAGCTAAATCATGTATATCGCAAATATTTGAAGCTAAACCATTTGTTTCGCATTGATTTGAAGCTAAGACTTCTACGTCGCATTGATTTGAAGCTAAATCATGTGTTTGGCATCGATTTGAAGCTAACTCGTTTGTTTCGCCAGCATTTGAAGCTAAATCATGTATATCACAAGTATTTGAAGCTAAACCATTTGATTCGCTTGGATTTGAAGCCAAGCATTCTACTTCGCACTCATTTGAAGTTGAATCATTTCTTTCGCTTGAATTTGAAGCTAACACGTTTGTTTCACATGCAGTTGAAGGTAAATCATGTATATCACAAGTATTTGAAGCCAAAGCATTCGATTCGCATGGGTTTGAAGCTAAGCCTTCTACTTCGCATTGATTTGAAGCTGAATCCTGTGATTCGCATGGATGTGAAGCAAACTCGTTTGTTTCGCCAGCATTTGAATCTAAATCATGTATATCACAATTATTTGAATCTAAAGCATTTGCTTCGCATTGATTTGAAGATAAGCCTTCTACTTCGCATTGATTTGAAGCTGAATCCTGTGATACGCATGGATTTGAAGATAACTCGTTTGTTTCGCATGCAGTTGAATTTATATCACTTATATCACAAGTATTTGAAGCTGAACCATTTGTTTCGCATGGATTTGAAGCTAAGCCTTCTACTTCGCATTGATTTGATGCTGGATCATGTGTTTCGCTTAAATTTGAAACTAACACGATTGTTTCACATGAAGTTGAAGCTAAATCATGTATATCACAAGTATTAGAAGCTAAAGCATTTGTCCCGCATGGGTTTGAAGCTAAGCCTGCTACTTCGCATTGATTTAATGCTGAATCCTGTGATCCGCATGGATTTTAAGCTAACTCGTTTGTTTCGCATGCGATTGAAGCTAAATCATGCATATCTCAAGTATTTGAAGCTGAACCCTTTGTTTCGCATTGATTTGAAGCTAAGGCATCTACTTCGCATTGATTTGAATAATTTGTAGCTAAATCATTTGTTCCGCATGGTTTGAAGCTAAATCATGTATGTCACATTTATTTGACGCTGAACCATTTGTTTCGCATGAATATTAAGCTGAACCACGTGTTTCGAATGAATTTGAAGCTAAATCATGTGTTTCGCTTGGATTTGAAGCTATCTCGTTTGTTTCGCGTGCAGTTGAAGATAAATCATGTATATCACAAGTATTTGAAGCTAAACCATTTGATTCGCATGGATTTGAAGCTAAGCCTTCAACTTCGCTTTGATATGAAGCTAAATCATTTGGTTCGCATGGATTTGAAGCTAACTCGATTGTTTCGCGTGCATTTGAAGTTATATCACTTATATCGCAATTATCAGAAGAATAAATCATTTGTTTCTCATGTAGATGAAGCTAATTCTTCCACTTCGCATTGATTTGAATCTAAATCATGTGTTTCGCATGGATTTGAAGCTAACTCGTTTGTTTCGCCAGCATTTGAATCTAAATCATGTATATCACAATTATTTGAATCTAAAGCATTTGCTTCCCATTGATTTGAAGATAAGCCTTCTACTTCGCATTGATTTGAAGCTAAATCATGTGTTCCGCATGGATTTGAAGATAACTCGTTTGTTTCGCATGCAGTTGAAGCTAAATCATGTTTATCACAAGTATCTGAAACTAAACCATTTGTTTCGCTAGAATATGAAGCTAACCCATGTGTTTCATATGAATTTGTAGCTAAATCAGGGGTTTCGCATGGATTTGAAGCTAACTCGTTTGTTTCATATGCTGTTGATGCTAAATCATGTATATCACAAGTATTTGAAGCTATAGCATTTGATTCGCATGGGTTTGAAGCTAAGCCTGCTACTTCGCATTGATTTAAAGCTGAATCCTGTGATCCGCATGGATTTGAAGCTAACTCGTTTGTTTCGCATGCGATTGAAGCTAAATCATGCATGTCTCAAGTATTTGAATCTGAACCATTTGTTTCGCATTGATTTGAAGCTAAGGCTTCTACTTCGCAATGATTTGAAGTTAAATCATGTGTTTCCCTTGGGTGTGACGCTAAATCGTTTATTCCGCATGCAGCTGAATCTAAATCATGTATATCACAAGTATTTGAAGCTAAACCATTTGACTCGTATTGATTTGAAGCTAAGACTTCTACGTCACATTGATTTGAAGCTAAATCATGTGTTCCGCATGGATTTGAAGATAACTGGTTTGTTTCGCATGCAGATGAAGCTATATCACTTATGTCACAAGAATTTGAAGCTAAACCAATTGTTTCGCATGGATTTGAAGATAAGCATTCTACTTCGCATTCATTTGAAGCTGAATCATTTCTTTCGCTTGAATTTAAAGCTAACACGTTTGTTTCACATGCAGTTGAAGCTAAATCATGTATATCACAAGAATTTGAAGCTGAACCATTTGTTCTGCATGAATATTAAACTTAACCATGTGTTTCGCATGAGTTTGAAGCTAAATCATATGTTTCGCTAGAATTTGAAGGTAAGTCGTTTGTTTCTCACGTATTTGAAGCAAATCATTCTACTTCGCGTGGATTTGAAGCTAACTCGTTAGTTTGGCATGCAGTTGAAGCTAAATCATGTTTATCACAAGTATCTGAAACTAAATCATTTGTTTCGCAAGAATATGAATCTAACCCATGTGTTTCATATGAATTTGTAGCTAAATCAGGGCTTTCGCATGGATTTGAAGCTAACTCGTTTGTTTCATATGCTGCTGATGCTAAATCATGTATATCACAAGTATTTGAAGCTATAGCATTTGATTTGCATGGATTTGAAGCTAAGCCTTCTACTTCGCATTGATTTGAAGCTGAATCTTGTGTTTCGCTTGAATTCGAATCCAACACGTTTGTTTCACATGCAGTTGAAGCTAAATCATGTATATCACAAGTATTTGAAGCTAAAGCATTTGATTCGCATGGGTTTGAAGCTAAGCCTTCTACTTCGCATTGATTTAAAGCTGAATCCTGTGATCCGCATGGATTTGAAGCTAACTCGTTTGTTTCGCATGCGATTGAAGCTAAATCATGCATATCTCAAGTATTCGAAGCTGAACCATTTGTTTCGCATGCATTTGAAGCTAACTCGATTGTTTCGCCAGCATTTGAAGCTAAATCATGTATATCACAAGTATTTGAAGCTAAACCATTTGATTCGCTTGGATTTGAAGCTAAGCATTCTACTTCGCATTCATTTGAAGCTGAATCATTTCTTTCGCTTGAATTTGAAGCTAACACGTTTGTTTCACATGCAGTTGAAGGTAAATCATGTATATCACAATTAATTGAAGCCAAAGCATTCGATTCGCATGGGTTTGAAGCTAAGCCTTCTACTTCGCATTGATTTGAAACTGAATCCTCTGATTCGCATGGATGTGAAGCTAACTCGTTTGTTTCGCAAGCAGATGAAGCTATATCACATATATCGCAATTATCTGAAGCTAAATCATTGGTTTCGCATGGATTTGAATCTAAACCTTCTACATCGCATTGATTTGCAGCTTAATCATGTGTTTCGAATAGATTTTGAAGCTGACTCGTTTGATTCGTCTGCATTTGAAGCTATATCACTTATATCCCAAGTGTTTGAAGCTCAATCATTTGTTTCGCATAGATATGAAGCTAAACCTTCTACATCGCATTGATGTGAAGCTAAACCGTCTACATCGCATTGATTTGAAGCCTAATCATTTGTTTCGCATGGATTTGAAGCTAACTCGTTTGTTTCCCCTGCATTTGTAGATATATCACTTATATCGCAAGAATCTGAAACTAAATTATTTGTCACGCATGGATTTGACGCTAAGCCTTCTACTTCTTATCGATTTGAAGCTAAATGATGTGTATCGCATGGATGTTGAAACTAACTCGTTTGATTCGACTGCATTTGATGCTATATCACTTATATCGCAAGGATTTGAAGCTAAATCATGTGTTCCGCATGGATTTGAAGATAACTGGTTTGTTTCGCATGCAGATGAAGCTATATCACTTATGTCACAAGAATTTGAAGCTAAACCAATTGTTTCGCATGGATTTGAAGATAAGCATTCTACTTCGCATTCATTTGAAGCTGAATCATTTCTTTCGCTTGAATTTAAAGCTAACACGTTTGTTTCACATGCAGTTGAAGCTAAATCATGTATATCACAAGAATTTGAAGCTGAACCATTTGTTCTGCATGAATATTAAACTTAACCATGTGTTTCGCATGAGTTTGAAGCTAAATCATATGTTTCGCTAGAATTTGAAGCTAAGTCGTTTGTTTCTCACGTATTTGAAGCAAATCATTCTAGTTCGCGTGGATTTGAAGCTAACTCGTTAGTTTGGCATGCAGTTGAAGCTGAATCATGTTTATCACAAGTATCTGAAACTAAATCATTTGTTTCGCAAGAATATGAATCTAACCCATGTGTTTCATATGAATTTGTAGCCAAATCAGGGCTTTCGCATGGATTTGAAGCTAACTCGTTTGTTTCATATGCTGTTGATGCTAAATCATGTATATCACAAGTATTTGAAGCTATAGCATTTGATTCGCATGGATTTGAAGCTAAGCCTTCTACTTCGCATTGATTTGAAGCTGAATCTTGTGTTTCGCTTGAATTCGAATCCAACACGTTTGTTTCACATGCAGTTGAAGCTAAATCATGTATATCACAAGTATTTGAAGCTAAAGCATTTGATTCGCATGGGTTTGAAGCTAAGCCTTCTACTTCGCATTGATTTAAAGCTGAATCCTGTGTTTCGCTTGAATTCGAATCCAACACGTTTGTTTCGCATACGATTGAAGCTAAATCATGCATATCTCAAGTATTCGAAGCTGAACCATTTGTTTCGCATGGATTTGAAGCTAACTCGATTGTTTCGCCAGCATTTGAAGCTAAATCATGTATATCACAAGTATTTGAAGCTAAACAATTTGATTCGCTTGGATTTGAAGCTAAGCATTCTACTTCGCATTCATTTGAAGCTGAATCATTTCTTTCGCTTGAATTTGAAGCTAACACGTTTGTTTCACATGCAGTTGAAGGTAAATCATGTATATCACAATTATTTGAAGCCAAAGCATTCGATTCGCATGGGTTTGAAGCTAAGCCTTCTACTTCGCATTGATTTGAAACTGAATCCTCTGATTCGCATGGATTTGAAGCTAACTCGTTTGTTTCCCCTGCATTTGAAGATATATCACTTATATCGCAAGAATCTGAAACTAAATTATTTGTCACGCATGGATTTGACGCTAAGCCTTCCACTTCTTATCGATTTGAAGCTAAATGATGTGTATCGCATGGATGTTGAAACTAACTCGTTTGATTCGACTGCATTTGATGCTATATCACTTATATCGCAAGGATTTGAAGCTAAATCATGTGTTCCGCATGGATTTGAAGATAACTGGTTTGTTTCGCATGCAGATGAAGCTATATCACTTATGTCACAAGAATTTGAAGCTAAACCAATTGTTTCGCATGGATTTGAAGATAAGCATTCTACTTCGCATTCATTTGAAGCTGAATCATTTCTTTCGCTTGAATTTAAAGCTAACACGTTTGTTTCACATGCAGTTGAAGCTAAATCATGTATATCACAAGAATTTGAAGCTGAACCATTTGTTCTGCATGAATATTAAACTTAACCATGTGTTTCGCATGAGTTTGAAGCTAAATCATATGTTTCGCTAGAATTTGAAGCTAAGTCGTTTGTTTCTCACGTATTTGAAGCAAATCATTCTAGTTCGCGTGGATTTGAAGCTAACTCGTTAGTTTGGCATGCAGTTGAAGCTAAATCATGTTTATCACAAGTATCTGAAACTAAATCATTTGTTTCGCAAGAATATGAATCTAACCCATGTGTTTCATATGAATTTGTAGCTAAATCAGGGCTTTCGCATGGATTTGAAGCTAACTCGTTTGTTTCATATGCTGTTGATGCTAAATCATGTATATCACAAGTATTTGAAGCTATAGCATTTGATTCGCATGGATTTGAAGCTAAGCCTTCTACTTCGCATTGATTTGAAGCTGAATCTTGTGTTTCGCTTGAATTCGAATCCAACACGTTTGTTTCACATGCAGTTGAAGCTAAATCATGTATATCACAAGTATTTGAAGCTAAAGCATTTGATTCGCATGGGTTTGAAGCTAAGCCTTCTACTTCGCATTGATTTAAAGCTGAATCCTGTGTTTCGCTTGAATTCGAATCCAACACGTTTGTTTCGCATGCGATTGAAGCTAAATCATGCATATCTCAAGTATTCGAAGCTGAACCATTTGTTTCGCATGGATTTGAAGCTAACTCGATTGTTTCGCCAGCATTTGAAGCTAAATCATGTATATCACAAGTATTTGAAGCTAAACAATTTGATTCGCTTGGATTTGAAGCTAAGCATTCTACTTCGCATTCATTTGAAGCTGAATCATTTCTTTCGCTTGAATTTGAAGCTAACACGTTTGTTTCACATGCAGTTGAAGGTAAATCATGTATATCACAATTATTTGAAGCCAAAGCATTCGATTCGCATGGGTTTGAAGCTAAGCCTTCTACTTCGCATTGATTTGAAACTGAATCCTCTGATTCGCATCGATGTGAAGCTAACTCGTTTGTTTCGCAAGCATTTGAATCTAAATCATGTATATCACAATTATTTGAATCTAAAGCATTTGCTTCGCTTTGATTTGAAGATAAGCCTTCTACATCGCATTGATTTGAAGCTGAATCCTGTGATACGCATGGATTTGAAGATAACTCGTTTGTTTCGCATGCAGTTGAATTTATATCACTTATATCACAAGTATTTGAAGCTGAACCATTTGTTTCGCATGGATTTGAAGCTAAGCCTTCTACTTCGCATTGGTTTGAACCTAAATCATTTGTTTCGAATGGATTGGAAACTAAGCCTTCTACTTCGCATTGATTTGAAGCTTAATCATGTGTATCGCATGGATTTTGAAGCTAAACCTTCTACATCGCATTGTTTTGCAGCTAAATCATGTGTTTCGCATGGATTTGAAACTAACTCGTTTGATTCGTCTGCATTTGAAGCTATATCACTTCTATCCCAAGTGTTTGACGCTGAATCATTTGTTTCGCATGGATTTGAAGCTAAACCTTCTACATAGCATTGATTTGCAGTTCAATCAAGTGTTTCGCTTGGATTTCAAGCTAACTCGATTGTTTCTCATGCATTTGAAGCTATATCACTTATATCGCAAGTAACTGAACCTAAATCATTTCTTTCGCATGGATTTGAAGCTAAGCCTTCTACTTCGCATTGACTTGAAGCTAAATTATGTGTATCGCATGGAGTTGTAGCTAAACCTTCTACATCGCATTGATTTGCTTCTAAATCATGTGTGTCGCATGGATTTCAAGCTAACTCGTTTGTTGCGCATGCATTTGAAGCTATATCACTTATATCGCAAGTATCTGATGCTAAATCATTTGTTTCGCATGGATTTGACGCTAAACCTTCTACATCGCATTGATTTGCATCAAAATCATGTGTTTCTCTTGGATTTGAAGCTAACTAGTTTGTTTCGTCGGCATTTGAAGTTATGTCACTTATATCGCAAGTATCTAAAGCTAAATCATTTGTGTCCCATGCATTTGAAGCTAAACTTGCCACACAGCATTGATTTGAAGTTAAATCATGTTTTTCCCTTGGGTGTGACGCTAAATCGTTTATTCCGCATGCAGCTGAATCTAAATCATGTATATCACAAGTATTTGAAGCTAAACCATTTGACTTGCATTGATTTGAAGCTAAGACTTCTACGTCGCATCGATTTGAAGCTAAATCATGTGTTTGGTATCGATTTGAAGCTAACTCGTTTGTTTCGCCAGCATTTGAAGCCAAATCACGTATATCACAATTATTTGAATCTAAAGCATTTGCTTCGTATTGATTTGAAGATAAGCCTTCTACTTCGCATTGATTTGAAGCTAAATCATGTGTTCCGCATGGATTTGAAGATAACTCGTTTGTTTCGCATGCAGTTGAAGCTATATCACTTATATCACAAGTATTTGAAGCTAAACCAATTGTTTCGCATGGATTTGAAGCTAAGCCTTCTACTTGGCATTGATTTGAAGCTGAATCATTTCTTTCGCTAGAATTTGAAGCTAACACGTTTGTTTCAAATGCAGTTGAAGCTAAATCATGTATATCACAAGTACTTATATCTAAAACATATGCTTCGCATGAATTTGAAGATAAGCGTACCAGTTCGCATTGAATTGTAGCTAAATCATGTGTTCCGCATGGTTTGAAGCTAAATCATGTATGTCACACGTATTTGAAGCTTAACCATTTGTTTCGCATGAATATTAAGCTGAACCATGTGTTTCGACTGAATTTGAAGCTAAATCATGTGTTTCGCATGGATTTGAAGCTAACACGTTTGTTTCACATGCAGTTGAAGCTAAATCATGTATATCACAAGTATTTGAAGCTATAGCATTTGATTCGCATGGATTTGAAGCTAAGCCTTCTACTTCGCATTGATTTGAAGCTGAATCTTGTGTTTCGCTTGAATTCGAATCCAACACGTTTGTTTCACATGCAGTTGAAGCTAAATCATGTATATCACAAGTATTTGAAGCTAAAGCATTTGATTCGCATGGGTTTGAAACTAAGCCTTCTACTTCGCATTGATTTAAAGCTGAATCCTGTGATCCGCATGGATTTGAAGCTAACTCGTTTGTTTCGCATGCGATTGAAGCTAAATCATGCATAACTCAAGTATTCGAAGCTGAACCATTTGTTTCGCATGCATTTGAAGCTAACTCGATTGTTTCGCCAGCATTTGAAGCTAAATCATGTATATCACAAGTATTTGAAGCTAAACCATTTGATTCGCTTGGATTTGAAGCTAAGCATTCTACTTCGCATTCATTTGAAGCTGAATCATTTCTTTCGCTTGAATTTGAAGCTAACACGTTTGTTTCACATGCAGTTGAAGGTAAATCATGTATATCACAATTATTTGAAGCCAAAGCATTCGATTCGCATGGGTTTGAAGCTAAGACTTCTACTTCGCATTGATTTGAAACTGAATCCTCTGATTCGCATGGATGTGAAGCTAACTCGTTTGTTTCGCAAGCAGATGAAGCTATATCACATATATCGCAATTATCTGAAGCTAAATCATTGGTTTCGCATGGATTTGAAGCTAAACCTTCGACATCGCATTGATTTGCTGTTAAATCATGTGTTTTGCATGGATTTGAAGCTAACTCGTTTGATTCCCTTGCATTTGAAGCTGTATCACTTATATCGCAATTATCTGATGCTAAATCATTAGTTTCGCATAGATTTGAAGCAAAACCTTCTACATCGCATTGATTTGCAGCTAAATCATGTGTTTCGCATGGATTTGAAGCTAACTCGTTTGTTTCGCAAGCAGATGAAGCTATATCACATATATCGCAATTATCTGATGCTAAATCATTGGTTTCGCATGGATTTGAAGCTAAACCTTCGACATCGCATTGATTTGCTGTTAAATCATGTGTTTTGCATGGACTTGAAGCTAACTCGTTTGTTTCCCTTGCATTTGAAGCTATATCACTAATATCGCAATTATCTGATGCTAAATCATTAGTTTCGCATTGATTTGAAGCAAAACCTTCTACATCGCATTGATTTGCAGCTAAATCATGTGTTTCGCACGAATTTGAAGCTAATAGATGTGTTCCGCATTAATTTTAAGCTAAATCATGTGTTACGTATGGAATTGAAGCTAACTGGTTTGTTTCGCCTGCATTTGAAGCTATATAGCTTATATTCAAACTGTTTGAAGCTCAATCATTTGTTTCGCATGGATTTGAAGCTAACTCGTTTGTTGCGCATGCAGTTGAATCTAAATAACGTATATCACAAGTATCTGAATCTAAAGTATTTGTTTGGCATGGATTTGAATCTAATCCACGTGTATCGCATGAGTTTTAAGCTAAATCATGTGTTCCGCGTGGATTTGAAGCTAACTCGTTTGTTTCGATTGCACTTGAAGCAATATCACTTATATCGCTAGTATCAGAAGCTAAATCATTTGTTTCGCATGGATTTGAAGCTAAACCTGCAACGTCGCATTGACTTGCAGCTAAATCATGTGTTTCGCGTGGATCTGAATCTTACTCGTTTGTTTCCCCTGCATTTGAAGCTATATCATTTATATCGCAAGTATCTGATGCTAAATCATTTGTTTCGCATGGATTTGAAGCTAAACCTTCGACATCGCATTGATTTGCAGCAAAATCATGTGTTTCGCTTTGATTTGAAGCTAACTCGTTTGTTTCCCTTGCATTTGAAGCTATATCACTTATATCACAATTATCTGATGCTAAATCATTAGTTTCGCATGGATTTGAAGCAAAACCTTCGACATCGCATTGATTTGAACCTAAATCATGTGTTTCGCACGAATTTGAAGCTAATAGATGTGTTTCGCATCAATTTTAAGCTAAATCATGTGTTACGTATTGAATTGAAGCTAACTGGTTTGTTTCGGCAGCATTTGAAGCTATATAGCCTATATCCCAACTGTTTGAATCTCAATCATTTGTTTCGCATGGATTTGAAGCTAAACCTTCTACATCGCATTGATTTGCAGCTAAATCCTGTGTTTCGCATGGATTTGAAGCTTACTCGTCTGTTTCGTCTGCTTTTGAAGCCATATCACTTATATCCCGAGTGTTTGAAGCTAAATGAGTTGTTCCGCATGGATTAGAAACTAAGCCTTCTACTTCGCATAGATTTGAAGCTAAATCCTTTGTTTCGCATGGATTTGGAGCTAACTCGTTTGTTTCTCCTGCATTTGAAGCTATATAACAAATCGAATGTATGTGACCCTAAATCTTTTATTTCGCGTGGGTTTGAAGCTAAGCATTCAACATCGCATTGATTTGCTGCTAAATCATGTGATTTACATGGATTTGAAGCTAAGCATTCTACATCGCATAGATTTGAATCTTGCTCGTTTGTTCCGTCTGCTTTTTAAACTATATCACTTATATCGCAAGGATCTGAAGCTAAATCATTTGTGTCGCATGGATTTGAAGCTAAACCTACTACATAGCATTGATTTGAAGCTCAATCATGTGTTTTGCATGGATTTGAAGCTAACTCGTTTGTTTCCTCTGCATTTGAAGCTATGTCACTTATATCGCGAGTAACTGATGCTAAATCACTTGATTCGCATGGATTTGAAGCTAAACCTTCTACATCGCATTGATTTGCATCTAAATCATGTGTTTCGCATGGATTTGAAGCTATGCATTCTACATCGTATAGATTTGAACCTTGCTCGTTTGTTCCGTCTGCATTTGAAACTATATCACTTATATCGCAAGTATCTGAAGCTAAATCATGTGTTTCGCATGGATTTGCTGCTAACTCGTTTCTTTCCCCTGCATTTGAAGCAATATCACTTATATCGCATGTATCTGATGCAAAATCATTTGCGTCGCATGGATTTGAAGGTAACTTGTTTCGCCTGCATTTGAAGTTATATCACGTGTATCGCAAGTTTTTGAAGAAAAATCATTTTTTTCGCACGGATTTGAAGCTAAACCTTCTACATCGCATTGATTTGCAGTTCAATCATGTCTTTCGCATGGATTTGAAGCTAACTCGTTTGTTTCGTCTGCATTTGAAGCTACGTCACTTATATCGCAAGTATCTGATGCTAAATAATTTGTGTCGCGTGGATTTGAAGCAAAACCTTCTACATCGCATTGATTTGCAGCTGAATCATGTGTTTCGCACGAATTTGAAGCTAATAGATGTGTTTCGCATTAATTTTAAGCTAAATCATGTGTTACGTATGGAATTGAAGTTAACTGGTCTGTTTCTCCTGCATTTGATGCTATATCACAAATCGAATGTACGTGAGCCTAAATAATTTGCTTCGCGTGGGTTTGAATCTAAGCATTCTACATCGCATTCATTTGCTGCTAAATCATGTGTTTTGCACGGATTTGAAGCTAACTCGTTTGTTTCGCATGCAGTTGAAGCTATATCACAAATCGAAAGTATGTGACTCTAAATCATTTGTTTCGCGTGGGTTTGAAGCTAAGCATTCTACATCGCATTCATTAGCTGCTAAATCATGTGTTTTGCACGGATTTGAAGCTAACTCGTTTGTTTCGCATGCAGTTGAACCTGTATCACATATATCGCAAGTATCTGAAGCTCAATCATTGGTTTCGCATGGATTTGAAGCTAAACCTTCGACATCGCATTGATTTGCTGTTAAATCATGTGTTTTGCATGGATTTGAAGCTAACTCGTTTGTTTCCCTTGCATTTGAAGCTGTATCACTTATATCGCAATTATCTGATGCTAAATCATTAGTTTCGCATAGATTTGAAGCAAAATCTTCTACATCGCATTGATTTGCAGCTAAATCATGTGTTTCGCTTGGATTTGAAGCTAACTCGTTTGTTTCGCAAGCAGATGAAGCTATATCACATATATCGCAATTATCTGAAGCTAAATCATTGGTTTCGCATGGATTTGAAGCTAAACCTTCGACATCGCATTGATTTGCTGTTAAATCATGTGTTTTGCATGGACTTGAAGCTAACTCGTTTGTTTCCCTTGCATTTGAAGCTATATCACTAATATCGCAATTATCTGACGCTAAATCATTAGTTTCGCATTGATTTGAAGCAAAACCTTCTACATCGCATTGATTTGCAGCTAAATCATGTGTTTCGCACGAATTTGAAGCTAATAGATGTGTTTCGCATTAATTTTAAGCTAAATCATGTGTTACGTATGGAATTGAAGCTAACTGGTTTGTTTCGCCTGCATTTGAAGCTATATAGCTTATATTCAAACTGTTTGAAGCTCAATCATTTGTTTCGCATGGATTTGAAGCTAACTCGTTTGTTGCGCATGCAGTTGAATCTAAATAACGTATATCACAAGTATCTGAATCTAAAGTATTTGTTTGGCATGGATTTGAATCTAATCCACGTGTATCGCATGAGTTTTAAGCTAAATCATGTGTTTCGCATGGATTTGAAGCTAAGCATTCTACATCGTATAGATTTGAACCTTGCTCGTTTGTTCCGTCTGCATTTGAAACTATATCACTTATATCGCAAGTATCTGAAGCTAAATCATGTGTTTCGCATGGATTTGCAGCTAACTCGTTTCTTTCCCCTGCATTTTAAGCAATATCACTTATATCGCATGTATCTGATGCAAAATCATTTGCGTCGCATGGATTTGAAGGTAACTTGTTTCGCCTGCATTTGAAGTTATATCACGTGTATCGCAAGTTTTTGAAGAAAAATCATTTTTTTCGCACGGATTTGAAGCTAAACATTCTACATCGCATTGATTTGCAGTTCAATCATGTCTTTCGCATGGATTTGAAGCTAACTCGTTGTTTCGTCTGCATTTGAAGCTACGTCACTTATATCGCAAGTATCTGATGCTAAATAATTTGTGTCGCGTGGATTTGAAGCAAAACCTTCTACATCGCATTGATTTGCAGCTAAATCATGTGTTTCGCACGAATTTGAAGCTAATAGATGTGTTTCGCATTAATTTTAAGCTAAATCATGTGTTACGTATGGAATTGAAGTTAACTGGTCTGTTTCTCCTGCACTTGATGCTATATCACAAATCGAATGTACGTGAGCCTAAATAATTTGCTTCGCGTGGGTTTGAATCTAAGCATTCTACATCGCATTCATTTGCTGCTAAATCATGTGTTTTGCACGGATTTGAAGCTAACTCGTTTGTTTCGCATGCATTTGAAGCTATATCACAAATCGAAAGTATGTGACTCTAAATCATTTGTTTCGCGTGGGTTTGAAGCTAAGCATTCTACATCGCATTCATTAGCTGCTAAATCATGTGTTTTGCACGGATTTGAAGCTAACTCGTTTGTTTCGCATGCAGTTGAAGCTATATCACATATATCGCAAGTATCTGAAGCTAAATCATTGGTTTCGCACGGATTTGAAGCTAAACCTTCGACATCGCATTGATTTGCTGTTAAATCATGTGTTTTGCATGGATTTGAAGCTAACTCGTTTGTTTCCCTTGCATTTGAAGCTGTATCACTTATATCGCAATTATCTGATGCTAAATCATTAGTTTCGCATAGATTTGAAGCAAAGCCTTCTACATCGCATTGAATTTCAGCTAAATCATGTGTTTCGCTTGGATTTGAAGCTAACTCGTTTGTTTCGCAACCAGATGAAGCTATATCACATATATCGCAATTATCTGAAGCTAAATCATTGGTTTCGCATGGATTTGAAGCTAAACCTTCGACATCGCATTGATTCGCTGTTAAATCATGTGTTTTGCATGGACTTGAAGCTAACTCGTTTGTTTCCCTTGCATTTGAAGCTATATCACTAATATCGCAATTATCTGATGCTAAATCATTAGTTTCGCATGGATTTGAAGCAAAACCTTCCACATCGCATTGATTTGAACCTAAATCATGTGTTTCGCACGAATTTGAAGCTCATAGATGTGTTTCGCATCAATTTTAAGCTAAATCATGTGTTACGTATTGAATTGAAGCTAACTGGTTTGTTTCGGCAGCATTTGAAGCTATATAGCCTATATCCCAACTGTTTGAATCTCAATCATTTGTTTCGCATGGATTTGAAGCTAAACCTTCTACATCGCATTGATTTGCAGCTAAATCCTGTGTTTCGCATGGATTTGAAGCTTACTCGTCTGTTTCGTCTGCATTTGAAGCCATATCACTTATATCCCGAGTGTTTGAAGCTAAATGAGTTGTTCCGCATGGATTAGAAACTAAGCCTTCTACTTCGCATTGATTTGAAGCTAAATCCTTTGTTTCGCATGGATTTGGAGCTAACTCATTTGTTCCGCATGGATTAGAAGCTAAGCCTTCTACTTCGCATTGATTTGAAGCTAAATCATGTGTATCGCATGGATTTTGAAGCTAACTCGTTTGATTCGTCTGCATTCGAAGCTATATCACTTATATCGCAAGTATCTGAAGCTAAATCATTTGTGTCGCATTGATTTGAAGCTATCTCGTTTGTTTCGTCTGCATTTGAAGCTATGTCACTTATATCGCAAGTATCTGAAGCTAAATCATTTGTGTCGCATGCATTTGAAGCTAAACCTTCCACATCGCATTGATTTGCAGCTAAATCATGTGTTTGGCATGGATTTGAAGCTTACTCGTTTGTTTCGCATGCAGATGAAGCTATATCACATATATCGCAATTATCTGAAGCTAAATCATTGGTTTCGCATGGATTTGAAGCTAAACCTTCGACATCGCAGTGATTTGCTGTTAAATCATGTGTTTTGCATGGATTTGAAGCTAACTCGTTTGTTTCCCTTGCAATTGAAGCTATATCACTTATATCGCAATTATCTGATGCTAAATCATTAGTTTCGCATAGATTTGAAGCAAAACTTTCTACATCGCATTGATTTGCAGCTAAATCATGTGTTTCGCTTGGATTTGAAGCTAACTCGTTTGTTTCGCATGCAGTTGAATTTATATCACTTATATCACAAGTATTTGAAGCTGAACCATTTGTTTCGCATGGATTTGAAGCTAAGCCTTCTACTTCGCATTGATTTGATGCTGGATCATGTGTTTCGCTTAAATTTGAAACTAACACGATTGTTTCACATGAAGTTGAAGCTAAATCATGTATATCACAAGTATTTGAAGCTAAAGCATTTGTCCCGCATGGGTTTGAAGCTAAGCCTGCTACTTCGCATTGATTTAATGCTGAATCCTGTGATCCGCATGGATTTTAAGCTAACTCGTTTGTTTCGCATGCGATTGAAGCTAAATCATGCATATCTCAAGTATTTGAAGCTGAACCCTTTGTTTCGCATTGATTTGAAGCTAAGGCATCTACTTCGCATTGATTTGAATAATTTGTAGCTAAATCATTTGTTCCGCATGGTTTGAAGCTAAATCATGTATGTCACATTTATTTGACGCTGAACCATTTGTTTCGCATGAATATTAAGCTGAACCACGTGTTTCGAATGAATTTGAAGCTAAATCATGTGTTTCGCTTGGATTTGAAGCTATCTCGTTTGTTTCGCGTGCAGTTGAAGATAAATCATGTATATCACAAGTATTTGAAGCTAAACCATTTGATTCGCATGGATTTGAAGCTAAGCCTTCAACTTCGCTTTGATATGAAGCTAAATCATTTGGTTCGCATGGATTTGAAGCTAACTCGATTGTTTCGCGTGCATTTGAAGTTATATCACTTATATCGCAATTATCAGAAGAATAAATCATTTGTTTCTCATGTAGATGAAGCTAATTCTTCCACTTCGCATTGATTTGAATCTAAATCATGTGTTTCGCATGGATTTGAAGCTAACTCGTTTGTTTCGCCAGCATTTGAATCTAAATCATGTATATCACAATTATTTGAATCTAAAGCATTTGCTTCCCATTGATTTGAAGATAAGCCTTCTACTTCGCATTGATTTGAAGCTAAATCATGTGTTCCGCATGGATTTGAAGATAACTCGTTTGTTTCGCATGCAGTTGAAGCTAAATCATGTTTATCACAAGTATCTGAAACTAAACCATTTGTTTCGCAAGAATATGAAGCTAACCCATGTGTTTCATATGAATTTGTAGCTAAATCAGGGGTTTCGCATGGATTTGAAGCTAACTCGTTTGTTTCATATGCTGTTGATGCTAAATCATGTATATCACAAGTATTTGAAGCTATAGCATTTGATTCGCATGGGTTTGAAGCTAAGCCTGCTACTTCGCATTGATTTAAAGCTGAATCCTGTGATCCGCATGGATTTGAAGCTAACTCGTTTGTTTCGCATGCGATTGAAGCTAAATCATGCATGTCTCAAGTATTTGAATCTGAACCATTTGTTTCGCATTGATTTGAAGCTAAGGCTTCTACTTCGCAATGATTTGAAGTTAAATCATGTGTTTCCCTTGGGTGTGACGCTAAATCGTTTATTCCGCATGCAGCTGAATCTAAATCATGTATATCACAAGTATTTGAAGCTAAACCATTTGACTCGTATTGATTTGAAGCTAAGACTTCTACGTCACATTGATTTGAAGCTAAATCATGTGTTCCGCATGGATTTGAAGATAACTGGTTTGTTTCGCATGCAGATGAAGCTATATCACTTATGTCACAAGAATTTGAAGCTAAACCAATTGTTTCGCATGGATTTGAAGATAAGCATTCTACTTCGCATTCATTTGAAGCTGAATCATTTCTTTCGCTTGAATTTAAAGCTAACACGTTTGTTTCACATGCAGTTGAAGCTAAATCATGTATATCACAAGAATTTGAAGCTGAACCATTTGTTCTGCATGAATATTAAACTTAACCATGTGTTTCGCATGAGTTTGAAGCTAAATCATATGTTTCGCTAGAATTTGAAGGTAAGTCGTTTGTTTCTCACGTATTTGAAGCAAATCATTCTACTTCGCGTGGATTTGAAGCTAACTCGTTAGTTTGGCATGCAGTTGAAGCTAAATCATGTTTATCACAAGTATCTGAAACTAAATCATTTGTTTCGCAAGAATATGAATCTAACCCATGTGTTTCATATGAATTTGTAGCTAAATCAGGGCTTTCGCATGGATTTGAAGCTAACTCGTTTGTTTCATATGCTGCTGATGCTAAATCATGTATATCACAAGTATTTGAAGCTATAGCATTTGATTTGCATGGATTTGAAGCTAAGCCTTCTACTTCGCATTGATTTGAAGCTGAATCTTGTGTTTCGCTTGAATTCGAATCCAACACGTTTGTTTCACATGCAGTTGAAGCTAAATCATGTATATCACAAGTATTTGAAGCTAAAGCATTTGATTCGCATGGGTTTGAAGCTAAGCCTTCTACTTCGCATTGATTTAAAGCTGAATCCTGTGATCCGCATGGATTTGAAGCTAACTCGTTTGTTTCGCATGCGATTGAAGCTAAATCATGCATATCTCAAGTATTCGAAGCTGAACCATTTGTTTCGCATGCATTTGAAGCTAACTCGATTGTTTCGCCAGCATTTGAAGCTAAATCATGTATATCACAAGTATTTGAAGCTAAACCATTTGATTCGCTTGGATTTGAAGCTAAGCATTCTACTTCGCATTCATTTGAAGCTGAATCATTTCTTTCGCTTGAATTTGAAGCTAACACGTTTGTTTCACATGCAGTTGAAGGTAAATCATGTATATCACAATTATTTGAAGCCAAAGCATTCGATTCGCATGGGTTTGAAGCTAAGCCTTCTACTTCGCATTGATTTGAAACTGAATCCTCTGATTCGCATGGATGTGAAGCTAACTCGTTTGTTTCGCAAGCATTTGAATCTAAATCATGTATATCACAATTATTTGAATCTAAAGCATTTGCTTCGCATTGATTTGAAGATAAGCCTTCTACATCGCATTGATTTGAAGCTGAATCCTGTGATACGCATGGATTTGAAGATAACTCGTTTGTTTCGCATGCAGTTGAATTTATATCACTTATATCACAAGTATTTGTAGCTGATCCATTTGTTTCGCATGGATTTGTGAGCTAAGCCTTCTACTTCGCATTGGTTTGAACCTAAATCATTTGTTTCGAATGGATTGGAAACTAAGCCTTCTACTTCGCATTGATTTGAAGCTTAATCATGTGTATCGCATGGATTTTGAAGCTAAACCTTCTACATCGCATTGATTTGCTGCGAAATCATGTGTTTCCCATGGATTTGAAACTAACTCTCTTGTTGCGCATGCTGATGAACCTAAATAACGTATATCACAAGTATTTGTAGCTAAACCATTTGTTCCGTAAGGATTTGAAGCTATTCTTTCTACTTCGAATTGATTTGTAGCTAAATCATTTGTTTCGCATGGATTTTAAGCTAACTCGTTTGTTTCGCATACAGTTGCAGCTATATCACCTATATCACAAGTGTTTGAAGCTCAATCATTTGTTTCGCATAGATATGAAGCTAAACAATGTACATCGCATTGATTTGATGCTAAACATTGTGTACCGCTTGGATTTGAATCTAAGCCTCCTACATCGCATTGATTTGCAGCTAAATCATGTGTTTCGAATGGATTTTGAAGCTGACTCGTTTGATTCGTCTGCATTTGAAGCTATATCACTTATATCCCAAGTGTTTGAAGCTCAATCATTTGTTTCGCATAGATATGAAGCTAAACCTTCTACATCGCATTGATGTGAAGCTAAACCGTCTACATCGCATTGATTTGAAGCCTAATCATTTGTTTCGCATGGATTTGAAGCTAACTCGTTTGTTTCCCCTGCATTTGAAGATATATCACTTATATCGCAAGAATCTGATACTAAATTATTTGTCACGCATGGATTTGACGCTAAGCCTTCTACTTCTTATCGATTTGAAGCTAAATGATGTGTATCGCATGGATTTGAAACTAACTCGTTTGATTCGTCTGCATTTGAAGCTATATCACTTCTATCCCAAGTGTTTGACGCTGAATCATTTGTTTCGCATGGATTTGAAGCTAAACCTTCTACATAGCATTGATTTGCAGTTCAATCAAGTGTTTCGCTTGGATTTCAAGCTAACTCGATTGTTTCTCATGCATTTGAAGCTATATCACTTATATCGCAAGTAACTGAACCTAAATCATTTCTTTCGCATGGATTTGAAGCTAAGCCTTCTACTTCGCATTGATTTGAAGCTAAATTATGTGTATCGCATGGAGTTGTAGCTAAACCTTCTACATCGCATTGATTTGCTTCTAAATCATGTGTGTCGCATGGATTTCAAGCTAACTCGTTTGTTGCGCATGCATTTGAAGCTATATCACTTATATCGCAAGTATCTGATGCTAAATCATTTGTTTCGCATGGATTTGACGCTAAACCTTCTACATCGCATTGATTTGCATCAAAATCATGTGTTTCTCTTGGATTTGAAGCTAACTAGTTTGTTTCGTCGGCATTTGAAGTTATGTCACTTATATCGCAAGTATCTAAAGCTAAATCATTTGTGTCCCATGCATTTGAAGCTAAACTTGCCACACAGCATTGATTTGAAGTTAAATCATGTTTTTCCCTTGGGTGTGACGCTAAATCGTTTATTCCGCATGCAGCTGAATTTAAATCATGTATATCACAAGTATTTGAAGCTAAACCATTTGACTTGCATTGATTTGAAGCTAAGACTTCTACGTCGCATCGATTTGAAGCTAAATCATGTGTTTGGTATCGATTTGAAGCTAACTCGTTTGTTTCGCCAGCATTTGAAGCCAAATCACGTATATCACAATTATTTGAATCTAAAGCATTTGCTTCGTATTGATTTGAAGATAAGACTTCTACTTCGCATTGATTTGAAGCTAAATCATGTGTTCCGCATGGATTTGAAGATAACTCGTTTGTTTCGCCAGCATTTGAATCTAAATCATGTATATCACAATTATTTGAATCTAAAGCATTTGCTTCCCATTGATTTGAAGATAAGCCTTCTACTTCGCATTGATTTGAAGCTAAATCATGTGTTCCGCATGGATTTGAAGATAACTCGTTTGTTTCGCATGCAGTTGAAGCTAAATCATGTTTATCACAAGTATCTGAAACTAAACCATTTGTTTCGCAAGAATATGAAGCTAACCCATGTGTTTCATATGAATTTGTAGCTAAATCAGGGGTTTCGCATGGATTTGAAGCTAACTCGTTTGTTTCATATGCTGTTGATGCTAAATCATGTATATCACAAGTATTTGAAGCTATAGCATTTGATTCGCATGGGTTTGAAGCTAAGCCTGCTACTTCGCATTGATTTAAAGCTGAATCCTGTGATCCGCATGGATTTGAAGCTAACTCGTTTGTTTCGCATGCGATTGAAGCTAAATCATGCATGTCTCAAGTATTTGAATCTGAACCATTTGTTTCGCATTGATTTGAAGCTAAGGCTTCTACTTCGCAATGATTTGAAGTTAAATCATGTGTTTCCCTTGGGTGTGACGCTAAATCGTTTATTCCGCATGCAGCTGAATCTAAATCATGTATATCACAAGTATTTGAAGCTAAACCATTTGACTCGTATTGATTTGAAGCTAAGACTTCTACGTCACATTGATTTGAAGCTAAATCATGTGTTCCGCATGGATTTGAAGATAACTGGTTTGTTTCGCATGCAGATGAAGCTATATCACTTATGTCACAAGAATTTGAAGCTAAACCAATTGTTTCGCATGGATTTGAAGATAAGCATTCTACTTCGCATTCATTTGAAGCTGAATCATTTCTTTCGCTTGAATTTAAAGCTAACACGTTTGTTTCACATGCAGTTGAAGCTAAATCATGTATATCACAAGAATTTGAAGCTGAACCATTTGTTCTGCATGAATATTAAACTTAACCATGTGTTTCGCATGAGTTTGAAGCTAAATCATATGTTTCGCTAGAATTTGAAGGTAAGTCGTTTGTTTCTCACGTATTTGAAGCAAATCATTCTACTTCGCGTGGATTTGAAGCTAACTCGTTAGTTTGGCATGCAGTTGAAGCTAAATCATGTTTATCACAAGTATCTGAAACTAAATCATTTGTTTCGCAAGAATATGAATCTAACCCATGTGTTTCATATGAATTTGTAGCTAAATCAGGGCTTTCGCATGGATTTGAAGCTAACTCGTTTGTTTCATATGCTGCTGATGCTAAATCATGTATATCACAAGTATTTGAAGCTATAGCATTTGATTTGCATGGATTTGAAGCTAAGCCTTCTACTTCGCATTGATTTGAAGCTGAATCTTGTGTTTCGCTTGAATTCGAATCCAACACGTTTGTTTCACATGCAGTTGAAGCTAAATCATGTATATCACAAGTATTTGAAGCTAAAGCATTTGATTCGCATGGGTTTGAAGCTAAGCCTTCTACTTCGCATTGATTTAAAGCTGAATCCTGTGATCCGCATGGATTTGAAGCTAACTCGTTTGTTTCGCATGCGATTGAAGCTAAATCATGCATATCTCAAGTATTCGAAGCTGAACCATTTGTTTCGCATGCATTTGAAGCTAACTCGATTGTTTCGCCAGCATTTGAAGCTAAATCATGTATATCACAAGTATTTGAAGCTAAACCATTTGATTCGCTTGGATTTGAAGCTAAGCATTCTACTTCGCATTCATTTGAAGCTGAATCATTTCTTTCGCTTGAATTTGAAGCTAACACGTTTGTTTCACATGCAGTTGAAGGTAAATCATGTATATCACAATTATTTGAAGCCAAAGCATTCGATTCGCATGGGTTTGAAGCTAAGCCTTCTACTTCGCATTGATTTGAAACTGAATCCTCTGATTCGCATGGATGTGAAGCTAACTCGTTTGTTTCGCAAGCATTTGAATCTAAATCATGTATATCACAATTATTTGAATCTAAAGCATTTGCTTCGCATTGATTTGAAGATAAGCCTTCTACATCGCATTGATTTGAAGCTGAATCCTGTGATACGCATGGATTTGAAGATAACTCGTTTGTTTCGCATGCAGTTGAATTTATATCACTTATATCACAAGTATTTGTAGCTGATCCATTTGTTTCGCATGGATTTGTGAGCTAAGCCTTCTACTTCGCATTGGTTTGAACCTAAATCATTTGTTTCGAATGGATTTGAAGCAAAACCTTCCACATCGCATTGATTTGAACCTAAATCATGTGTTTCGCACGAATTTGAAGCTCATAGATGTGTTTCGCATCAATTTTAAGCTAAATCATGTGTTACGTATTGAATTGAAGCTAACTGGTTTGTTTCGGCAGCATTTGAAGCTATATAGCCTATATCCCAACTGTTTGAATCTCAATCATTTGTTTCGCATGGATTTGAAGCTAAACCTTCTACATCGCATTGATTTGCAGCTAAATCCTGTGTTTCGCATGGATTTGAAGCTTACTCGTCTGTTTCGTCTGCATTTGAAGCCATATCACTTATATCCCGAGTGTTTGAAGCTAAATGAGTTGTTCCGCATGGATTAGAAACTAAGCCTTCTACTTCGCATTGATTTGAAGCTTAATCATGTGTATCGCATGGATTTTGAAGCTAAACCTTCTACATCGCATTGATTTGCTGCGAAATCATGTGTTTCCCATGGATTTGAAACTAACTCTCTTGTTGCGCATGCTGATGAACCTAAATAACGTATATCACAAGTATTTGTAGCTAAACCATTTGTTCCGTAAGGATTTGAAGCTATTCTTTCTACTTCGAATTGATTTGTAGCTAAATCATTTGTTTCGCATGGATTTTAAGCTAACTCGTTTGTTTCGCATACAGTTGCAGCTATATCACCTATATCACAAGTGTTTGAAGCTCAATCATTTGTTTCGCATAGATATGAAGCTAAACAATGTACATCGCATTGATTTGATGCTAAACATTGTGTACCGCTTGGATTTGAATCTAAGCCTCCTACATCGCATTGATTTGCAGCTAAATCATGTGTTTCGAATGGATTTTGAAGCTGACTCGTTTGATTCGTCTGCATTTGAAGCTATATCACTTATATCCCAAGTGTTTGAAGCTCAATCATTTGTTTCGCATAGATATGAAGCTAAACCTTCTACATCGCATTGATGTGAAGCTAAACCGTCTACATCGCATTGATTTGAAGCCTAATCATTTGTTTCGCATGGATTTGAAGCTAACTCGTTTGTTTCCCCTGCATTTGAAGATATATCACTTATATCGCAAGAATCTGATACTAAATTATTTGTCACGCATGGATTTGACGCTAAGCCTTCTACTTCTTATCGATTTGAAGCTAAATGATGTGTATCGCATGGATTTGAAACTAACTCGTTTGATTCGTCTGCATTTGAAGCTATATCACTTCTATCCCAAGTGTTTGACGCTGAATCATTTGTTTCGCATGGATTTGAAGCTAAACCTTCTACATAGCATTGATTTGCAGTTCAATCAAGTGTTTCGCTTGGATTTCAAGCTAACTCGATTGTTTCTCATGCATTTGAAGCTATATCACTTATATCGCAAGTAACTGAACCTAAATCATTTCTTTCGCATGGATTTGAAGCTAAGCCTTCTACTTCGCATTGATTTGAAGCTAAATTATGTGTATCGCATGGAGTTGTAGCTAAACCTTCTACATCGCATTGATTTGCTTCTAAATCATGTGTGTCGCATGGATTTCAAGCTAACTCGTTTGTTGCGCATGCATTTGAAGCTATATCACTTATATCGCAAGTATCTGATGCTAAATCATTTGTTTCGCATGGATTTGACGCTAAACCTTCTACATCGCATTGATTTGCATCAAAATCATGTGTTTCTCTTGGATTTGAAGCTAACTAGTTTGTTTCGTCGGCATTTGAAGTTATGTCACTTATATCGCAAGTATCTAAAGCTAAATCATTTGTGTCCCATGCATTTGAAGCTAAACTTGCCACACAGCATTGATTTGAAGTTAAATCATGTTTTTCCCTTGGGTGTGACGCTAAATCGTTTATTCCGCATGCAGCTGAATTTAAATCATGTATATCACAAGTATTTGAAGCTAAACCATTTGACTTGCATTGATTTGAAGCTAAGACTTCTACGTCGCATCGATTTGAAGCTAAATCATGTGTTTGGTATCGATTTGAAGCTAACTCGTTTGTTTCGCCAGCATTTGAAGCCAAATCACGTATATCACAATTATTTGAATCTAAAGCATTTGCTTCGTATTGATTTGAAGATAAGACTTCTACTTCGCATTGATTTGAAGCTAAATCATGTGTTCCGCATGGATTTGAAGATAACTCGTTTGTTTCGCATGCAGTTGAAGCTATATCACTTATATCACAAGTATTTGAAGCTAAACCAATTGTTTCGCATGGATTTGAAGCTAAGCCTTCTACTTGGCATTGATTTGAAGCTGAATCATTTCTTTCGCTAGAATTTGAAGCTAACACGTTTGTTTCAAATGCAGTTGAAGCTAAATCATGTATATCACAAGTACTTATATCTAAAACATATGCTTCGCATGAATTTGAAGATAAGCGTACCAGTTCGCATTGAATTGTAGCTAAATCATGTGTTCCGCATGGTTTGAAGCTAAATCATGTATGTCACACGTATTTGAAGCTTAACCATTTGTTTCGCATGAATATTAAGCTGAACCATGTGTTTCGACTGAATTTGAAGCTAAATCATGTGTTTCGCATGGATTTGAAGCTAACTCGTTTGCTTCGCATGCAGTTGAAACTAAGTCATGTATATCTCAAGTATTTGAAGATAAACCATTTGTTTCGCCTGCATTTGAAGCTAAGCCTTCTACTTCGAATTGATTGGAAACTAAATTATGTGTTTCGTTTGGATTTGAAGCTAATTTGTTTGTTTCGCATGCAGTTGAAGCTAAGTCATCCATGTCACAAGTATTTGAAGCTAAACCATTTGTTTCTCATGCATTTGAATCTAAGCCTTCCACTTCGCATTGATTTGAAGCTGAACCATTTCTTTCGCTTGAATTTGAAGCTAACACGTTTGTTTCACATGCAGTTGAAGCTAAATCATGTATATCACAAGTATTTGAAGCTATAGCATTTGATTCGCATGGATTTGAAGCTAAGCCTTCTACTTCGCATTGATTTGAAGCTGAATCTTGTGTTTCGCTTGAATTCGAATCCAACACGTTTGTTTCACATGCAGTTGAAGCTAAATCATGTATATCACAAGTATTTGAAGCTAAAGCATTTGATTCGCATGGGTTTGAAGCTAAGCCTTCTACTTCGCATTGATTTAAAGCTGAATCCTGTGATCCGCATGGATTTGAAGCTAACTCGTTTGTTTCGCATGCGATTGAAGCTAAATCATGCATAACTCAAGTATTCGAAGCTGAACCATTTGTTTCGCATGCATTTGAAGCTAACTCGATTGTTTCGCCAGCATTTGAAGCTAAATCATGTATATCACAAGTATTTGAAGCTAAACCATTTGATTCGCTTGGATTTGAAGCTAAGCATTCTACTTCGCATTCATTTGAAGCTGAATCATTTCTTTCGCTTGAATTTGAAGCTAACACGTTTGTTTCACATGCAGTTGAAGGTAAATCATGTATATCACAATTAATTGAAGCCAAAGCATTCGATTCGCATGGGTTTGAAGCTAAGCCTTCTACTTCGCATTGATTTGAAACTGAATCCTCTGATTCGCATGGATGTGAAGCTAACTCGTTTGTTTCGCAAGCAGATGAAGCTATATCACATATATCGCAATTATCTGAAGCTAAATCATTGGTTTCGCATGGATTTGAATCTAAACCTTCTACATCGCATTGATTTGCAGCTTAATCATGTGTTTCGAATAGATTTTGAAGCTGACTCGTTTGATTCGTCTGCATTTGAAGCTATATCACTTATATCCCAAGTGTTTGAAGCTCAATCATTTGTTTCGCATAGATATGAAGCTAAACCTTCTACATCGCATTGATGTGAAGCTAAACCGTCTACATCGCATTGATTTGAAGCCTAATCATTTGTTTCGCATGGATTTGAAGCTAACTCGTTTGTTTCCCCTGCATTTGAAGATATATCACTTATATCGCAAGAATCTGAAACTAAATTATTTGTCACGCATGGATTTGACGCTAAGCCTTCTACTTCTTATCGATTTGAAGCTAAATGATGTGTATCGCATGGATGTTGAAACTAACTCGTTTGATTCGACTGCATTTGATGCTATATCACTTATATCGCAAGGATTTGAAGCTAAATCATGTGTTCCGCATGGATTTGAAGATAACTGGTTTGTTTCGCATGCAGATGAAGCTATATCACTTATGTCACAAGAATTTGAAGCTAAACCAATTGTTTCGCATGGATTTGAAGATAAGCATTCTACTTCGCATTCATTTGAAGCTGAATCATTTCTTTCGCTTGAATTTAAAGCTAACACGTTTGTTTCACATGCAGTTGAAGCTAAATCATGTATATCACAAGAATTTGAAGCTGAACCATTTGTTCTGCATGAATATTAAACTTAACCATGTGTTTCGCATGAGTTTGAAGCTAAATCATATGTTTCGCTAGAATTTGAAGCTAAGTCGTTTGTTTCTCACGTATTTGAAGCAAATCATTCTAGTTCGCGTGGATTTGAAGCTAACTCGTTAGTTTGGCATGCAGTTGAAGCTGAATCATGTTTATCACAAGTATCTGAAACTAAATCATTTGTTTCGCATGAATATGAATCTAACCCATGTGTTTCATATGAATTTGTGGCCAAATCAGGGCTTTCGCATGGATTTGAAGCTAACTCGTTTGTTTCATATGCTGTTGATGCTAAATCATGTATATCACAAGTATTTGAAGCTATAGCATTTGATTCGCATGGATTTGAAGCTAAGCCTTCTACTTCGCATTGATTTGAAGCTGAATCTTGTGTTTCGCTTGAATTCGAATCCAACACGTTTGTTTCACATGCAGTTGAAGCTAAATCATGTATATCACAAGTATTTGAAGCTAAAGCATTTGATTCGCATGGGTTTGAAGCTAAGCCTTCTACTTCGCATTGATTTAAAGCTGAATCCTGTGTTTCGCTTGAATTCGAATCCAACACGTTTGTTTCGCATACGATTGAAGCTAAATCATGCATATCTCAAGTATTCGAAGCTGAACCATTTGTTTCGCATGGATTTGAAGCTAACTCGATTGTTTCGCCAGCATTTGAAGCTAAATCATGTATATCACAAGTATTTGAAGCTAAACAATTTGATTCGCTTGGATTTGAAGCTAAGCATTCTACTTCGCATTCATTTGAAGCTGAATCATTTCTTTCGCTTGAATTTGAAGCTAACACGTTTGTTTCACATGCAGTTGAAGGTAAATCATGTATATCACAATTATTTGAAGCCAAAGCATTCGATTCGCATGGGTTTGAAGCTAAGCCTTCTACTTCGCATTGATTTGAAACTGAATCCTCTGATTCGCATGGATTTGAAGCTAACTCGTTTGTTTCCCCTGCATTTGAAGATATATCACTTATATCGCAAGAATCTGAAACTAAATTATTTGTCACGCATGGATTTGACGCTAAGCCTTCCACTTCTTATCGATTTGAAGCTAAATGATGTGTATCGCATGGATGTTGAAACTAACTCGTTTGATTCGACTGCATTTGATGCTATATCACTTATATCGCAAGGATTTGAAGCTAAATCATGTGTTCCGCATGGATTTGAAGATAACTGGTTTGTTTCGCATGCAGATGAAGCTATATCACTTATGTCACAAGAATTTGAAGCTAAACCAATTGTTTCGCATGGATTTGAAGATAAGCATTCTACTTCGCATTCATTTGAAGCTGAATCATTTCTTTCGCTTGAATTTAAAGCTAACACGTTTGTTTCACATGCAGTTGAAGCTAAATCATGTATATCACAAGAATTTGAAGCTGAACCATTTGTTCTGCATGAATATTAAACTTAACCATGTGTTTCGCATGAGTTTGAAGCTAAATCATATGTTTCGCTAGAATTTGAAGCTAAGTCGTTTGTTTCTCACGTATTTGAAGCAAATCATTCTAGTTCGCGTGGATTTGAAGCTAACTCGTTAGTTTGGCATGCAGTTGAAGCTAATTCATGTTTATCACAAGTATCTGAAACTAAATCATTTGTTTCGCAAGAATATGAATCTAACCCATGTGTTTCATATGAATTTGTAGCTAAATCAGGGCTTTCGCATGGATTTGAAGCTAACTCGTTTGTTTCATATGCTGTTGATGCTAAATCATGTATATCACAAGTATTTGAAGCTATAGCATTTGATTCGCATGGATTTGAAGCTAAGCCTTCTACTTCGCATTGATTTGAAGCTGAATCTTGTGTTTCGCTTGAATTCGAATCCAACACGTTTGTTTCACATGCAGTTGAAGCTAAATCATGTATATCACAAGTATTTGAAGCTAAAGCATTTGATTCGCATGGGTTTGAAGCTAAGCCTTCTACTTCGCATTGATTTAAAGCTGAATCCTGTGTTTCGCTTGAATTCGAATCCAACACGTTTGTTTCGCATGCGATTGAAGCTAAATCATGCATATCTCAAGTATTCGAAGCTGAACCATTTGTTTCGCATGGATTTGAAGCTAACTCGATTGTTTCGCCAGCATTTGAAGCTAAATCATGTATATCACAAGTATTTGAAGCTAAACAATTTGATTCGCTTGGATTTGAAGCTAAGCATTCTACTTCGCATTCATTTGAAGCTGAATCATTTCTTTCGCTTGAATTTGAAGCTAACACGTTTGTTTCACATGCAGTTGAAGGTAAATCATGTATATCACAATTATTTGAAGCCAAAGCATTCGATTCGCATGGGTTTGAAGCTAAGCCTTCTACTTCGCATTGATTTGAAACTGAATCCTCTGATTCGCATCGATGTGAAGCTAACTCGTTTGTTTCGCAAGCATTTGAATCTAAATCATGTATATCACAATTATTTGAATCTAAAGCATTTGCTTCGCTTTGATTTGAAGATAAGCCTTCTACATCGCATTGATTTGAAGCTGAATCCTGTGATACGCATGGATTTGAAGATAACTCGTTTGTTTCGCATGCAGTTGAATTTATATCACTTATATCACAAGTATTTGAAGCTGAACCATTTGTTTCGCATGGATTTGAAGCTAAGCCTTCTACTTCGCATTGGTTTGAACCTAAATCATTTGTTTCGAATGGATTGGAAACTAAGCCTTCTACTTCGCATTGATTTGAAGCTTAATCATGTGTATCGCATGGATTTTGAAGCTAAACCTTCTACATCGCATTGTTTTGCAGCTAAATCATGTGTTTCGCATGGATTTGAAACTAACTCGTTTGATTCGTCTGCATTTGAAGCTATATCACTTCTATCCCAAGTGTTTGACGCTGAATCATTTGTTTCGCATGGATTTGAAGCTAAACCTTCTACATAGCATTGATTTGCAGTTCAATCAAGTGTTTCGCTTGGATTTCAAGCTAACTCGATTGTTTCTCATGCATTTGAAGCTATATCACTTATAACGCAAGTAACTGAACCTAAATCATTTCTTTCGCATGGATTTGAAGCTAAGCCTTCTACTTCGCATTGACTTGAAGCTAAATTATGTGTATCGCATGGAGTTGTAGCTAAACCTTCTACATCGCATTGATTTGCTTCTAAATCATGTGTGTCGCATGGATTTCAAGCTAACTCGTTTGTTGCGCATGCAGCTGAATCTAAATCATGTATATCACAAGTATTTGAAGCTAAACCATTTGACTTGCATTGATTTGAAGCTAAGACTTCTACGTCGCATCGATTTGAAGCTAAATCATGTGTTTGGTATCGATTTGAAGCTAACTCGTTTGTTTCGCCAGCATTTGAAGCCAAATCACGTATATCACAATTATTTGAATCTAAAGCATTTGCTTCGTATTGATTTGAAGATAAGCCTTCTACTTCGCATTGATTTGAAGCTAAATCATGTGTTCCGCATGGATTTGAAGATAACTCGTTTGTTTCGCATGCAGTTGAAGCTATATCACTTATATCACAAGTATTTGAAGCTAAACCAATTGTTTCGCATGGATTTGAAGCTAAGCCTTCTACTTGGCATTGATTTGAAGCTGAATCATTTCTTTCGCTAGAATTTGAAGCTAACACGTTTGTTTCAAATGCAGTTGAAGCTAAATCATGTATATCACAAGTACTTATATCTAAAACATATGCTTCGCATGAATTTGAAGATAAGCGTACCAGTTCGCATTGAATTGTAGCTAAATCATGTGTTCCGCATGGTTTGAAGCTAAATCATGTATGTCACACGTATTTGAAGCTTAACCATTTGTTTCGCATGAATATTAAGCTGAACCATGTGTTTCGACTGAATTTGAAGCTAAATCATGTGTTTCGCATGGATTTGAAGCTAACACGTTTGTTTCACATGCAGTTGAAGCTAAATCATGTATATCACAAGTATTTGAAGCTATAGCATTTGATTCGCATGGATTTGAAGCTAAGCCTTCTACTTCGCATTGATTTGAAGCTGAATCTTGTGTTTCGCTTGAATTCGAATCCAACACGTTTGTTTCACATGCAGTTGAAGCTAAATCATGTATATCACAAGTATTTGAAGCTAAAGCATTTGATTCGCATGGGTTTGAAACTAAGCCTTCTACTTCGCATTGATTTAAAGCTGAATCCTGTGATCCGCATGGATTTGAAGCTAACTCGTTTGTTTCGCATGCGATTGAAGCTAAATCATGCATAACTCAAGTATTCGAAGCTGAACCATTTGTTTCGCATGCATTTGAAGCTAACTCGATTGTTTCGCCAGCATTTGAAGCTAAATCATGTATATCACAAGTATTTGAAGCTAAACCATTTGATTCGCTTGGATTTGAAGCTAAGCATTCTACTTCGCATTCATTTGAAGCCGAATCATTTCTTTCGCTTGAATTTGAAGCTAACACGTTTGTTTCACATGCAGTTGAAGGTAAATCATGTATATCACAATTATTTGAAGCCAAAGCATTCGATTCGCATGGGTTTGAAGCTAAGCCTTCTACTTCGCATTGATTTGAAACTGAATCCTCTGATTCGCATGGATGTGAAGCTAACTCGTTTGTTTCGCAAGCAGATGAAGCTATATCACATATATCGCAATTATCTGAAGCTAAATCATTGGTTTCGCATGGATTTGAAGCTAAACCTTCGACATCGCATTGATTTGCTGTTAAATCATGTGTTTTGCATGGATTTGAAGCTAACTCGTTTGATTCCCTTGCATTTGAAGCTGTATCACTTATATCGCAATTATCTGATGCTAAATCATTAGTTTCGCATAGATTTGAAGCAAAACCTTCTACATCGCATTGATTTGCAGCTAAATCATGTGTTTCGCATGGATTTGAAGCTAACTCGTTTGTTTCGCAAGCAGATGAAGCTATATCACATATATCGCAATTATCTGATGCTAAATCATTGGTTTCGCATGGATTTGAAGCTAAACCTTCGACATCGCATTGATTTGCTGTTAAATCATGTGTTTTGCATGGACTTGAAGCTAACTCGTTTGTTTCCCTTGCATTTGAAGCTATATCACTAATATCGCAATTATCTGATGCTAAATCATTAGTTTCGCATTGATTTGAAGCAAAACCTTCTACATCGCATTGATTTGCAGCTAAATCATGTGTTTCGCACGAATTTGAAGCTAATAGATGTGTTCCGCATTAATTTTAAGCTAAATCATGTGTTACGTATGGAATTGAAGCTAACTGGTTTGTTTCGCCTGCATTTGAAGCTATATAGCTTATATTCAAACTGTTTGAAGCTCAATCATTTGTTTCGCATGGATTTGAAGCTAACTCGTTTGTTGCGCATGCAGTTGAATCTAAATAACGTATATCACAAGTATCTGAATCTAAAGTATTTGTTTGGCATGGATTTGAATCTAATCCACGTGTATCGCATGAGTTTTAAGCTAAATCATGTGTTCCGCGTGGATTTGAAGCTAACTCGTTTGTTTCGACTGCACTTGAAGCAATATCACTTATATCGCTAGTATCAGAAGCTAAATCATTTGTTTCGCATGGATTTGAAGCTAAACCTGCAACGTCGCATTGATTTGCAGCTAAATCATGTGTTTCGCGTGGATCTGAATCTTACTCGTTTGTTTCCCCTGCATTTGAAGCTATATCATTTATATCGCAAGTATCTGATGCTAAATCATTTGTTTCGCATGTATTTGAAGCTAAACCTTCGACATCGCATTGATTTGCAGCAAAATCATGTGTTTCGCTTTGATTTGAAGCTAACTCGTTTGTTTCCCTTGCATTTGAAGCTATATCACTTATATCACAATTATCTGATGCTAAATCATTAGTTTCGCATGGATTTGAAGCAAAACCTTCGACATCGCATTGATTTGAACCTAAATCATGTGTTTCGCACGAATTTGAAGCTAATAGATGTGTTTCGCATCAATTTTAAGCTAAATCATGTGTTACGTATTGAATTGAAGCTAACTGGTTTGTTTCGGCAGCATTTGAAGCTATATAGCCTATATCCCAACTGTTTGAATCTCAATCATTTGTTTCGCATGGATTTGAAGCTAAACCTTCTACATCGCATTGATTTGCAGCTAAATCCTGTGTTTCGCATGGATTTGAAGCTTACTCGTCTGTTTCGTCTGCTTTTGAAGCCATATCACTTATATCCCGAGTGTTTGAAGCTAAATGAGTTGTTCCGCATGGATTAGAAACTAAGCCTTCTACTTCGCATAGATTTGAAGCTAAATCCTTTGTTTCGCATGGATTTGGAGCTAACTCGTTTGTTTCTCCTGCATTTGAAGCTATATAACAAATCGAATGTATGTGACCCTAAATCTTTTATTTCGCGTGGGTTTGAAGCTAAGCATTCAACATCGCATTGATTTGCTGCTAAATCATGTGATTTACATGGATTTGAAGCTAAGCATTCTACATCGCATAGATTTGAATCTTGCTCGTTTGTTCCGTCTGCTTTTTAAACTATATCACTTATATCGCAAGGATCTGAAGCTAAATCATTTGTGTCGCATGGATTTGAAGCTAAACCTACTACATAGCATTGATTTGAAGCTCAATCATGTGTTTTGCATGGATTTGAAGCTAACTCGTTTGTTTCCTCTGCATTTGAAGCTATGTCACTTATATCGCGAGTAACTGATGCTAAATCACTTGATTCGCATGGATTTGAAGCTAAACCTTCTACATCGCATTGATTTGCATCTAAATCATGTGTTTCGCATGGATTTGAAGCTATGCATTCTACATCGTATAGATTTGAACCTTGCTCGTTTGTTCCGTCTGCATTTGAAACTATATCACTTATATCGCAAGTATCTGAAGCTAAATCATGTGTTTCGCATGGATTTGCTGCTAACTCGTTTCTTTCCCCTGCATTTGAAGCAATATCACTTATATCGCATGTATCTGATGCAAAATCATTTGCGTCGCATGGATTTGAAGGTAACTTGTTTCGCCTGCATTTGAAGTTATATCACGTGTATCGCAAGTTTTTGAAGAAAAATCATTTTTTTCGCACGGATTTGAAGCTAAACCTTCTACATCGCATTGATTTGCAGTTCAATCATGTCTTTCGCATGGATTTGAAGCTAACTCGTTTGTTTCGTCTGCATTTGAAGCTACGTCACTTATATCGCAAGTATCTGATGCTAAATAATTTGTGTCGCGTGGATTTGAAGCAAAACCTTCTACATCGCATTGATTTGCAGCTGAATCATGTGTTTCGCACGAATTTGAAGCTAATAGATGTGTTTCGCATTAATTTTAAGCTAAATCATGTGTTACGTATGGAATTGAAGTTAACTGGTCTGTTTCTCCTGCATTTGATGCTATATCACAAATCGAATGTACGTGAGCCTAAATAATTTGCTTCGCGTGGGTTTGAATCTAAGCATTCTACATCGCATTCATTTGCTGCTAAATCATGTGTTTTGCACGGATTTGAAGCTAACTCGTTTGTTTCGCATGCAGTTGAAGCTATATCACAAATCGAAAGTATGTGACTCTAAATCATTTGTTTCGCGTGGGTTTGAAGCTAAGCATTCTACATCGCATTCATTAGCTGCTAAATCATGTGTTTTGCACGGATTTGAAGCTAACTCGTTTGTTTCGCATGCAGTTGAACCTGTATCACATATATCGCAAGTATCTGAAGCTCAATCATTGGTTTCGCATGGATTTGAAGCTAAACCTTCGACATCGCATTGATTTGCTGTTAAATCATGTGTTTTGCATGGATTTGAAGCTAACTCGTTTGTTTCCCTTGCATTTGAAGCTGTATCACTTATATCGCAATTATCTGATGCTAAATCATTAGTTTCGCATAGATTTGAAGCAAAATCTTCTACATCGCATTGATTTGCAGCTAAATCATGTGTTTCGCTTGGATTTGAAGCTAACTCGTTTGTTTCGCAAGCAGATGAAGCTATATCACATATATCGCAATTATCTGAAGCTAAATCATTGGTTTCGCATGGATTTGAAGCTAAACCTTCGACATCGCATTGATTTGCTGTTAAATCATGTGTTTTGCATGGACTTGAAGCTAACTCGTTTGTTTCCCTTGCATTTGAAGCTATATCACTAATATCGCAATTATCTGACGCTAAATCATTAGTTTCGCATTGATTTGAAGCAAAACCTTCTACATCGCATTGATTTGCAGCTAAATCATGTGTTTCGCACGAATTTGAAGCTAATAGATGTGTTTCGCATTAATTTTAAGCTAAATCATGTGTTACGTATGGAATTGAAGCTAACTGGTTTGTTTCGCCTGCATTTGAAGCTATATAGCTTATATTCAAACTGTTTGAAGCTCAATCATTTGTTTCGCATGGATTTGAAGCTAACTCGTTTGTTGCGCATGCAGTTGAATCTAAATAACGTATATCACAAGTATCTGAATCTAAAGTATTTGTTTGGCATGGATTTGAATCTAATCCACGTGTATCGCATGAGTTTTAAGCTAAATCATGTGTTTCGCATGGATTTGAAGCTAAGCATTCTACATCGTATAGATTTGAACCTTGCTCGTTTGTTCCGTCTGCATTTGAAACTATATCACTTATATCGCAAGTATCTGAAGCTAAATCATGTGTTTCGCATGGATTTGCAGCTAACTCGTTTCTTTCCCCTGCATTTTAAGCAATATCACTTATATCGCATGTATCTGATGCAAAATCATTTGCGTCGCATGGATTTGAAGGTAACTTGTTTCGCCTGCATTTGAAGTTATATCACGTGTATCGCAAGTTTTTGAAGAAAAATCATTTTTTTCGCACGGATTTGAAGCTAAACATTCTACATCGCATTGATTTGCAGTTCAATCATGTCTTTCGCATGGATTTGAAGCTAACTCGTTGTTTCGTCTGCATTTGAAGCTACGTCACTTATATCGCAAGTATCTGATGCTAAATAATTTGTGTCGCGTGGATTTGAAGCAAAACCTTCTACATCGCATTGATTTGCAGCTAAATCATGTGTTTCGCACGAATTTGAAGCTAATAGATGTGTTTCGCATTAATTTTAAGCTAAATCATGTGTTACGTATGGAATTGAAGTTAACTGGTCTGTTTCTCCTGCACTTGATGCTATATCACAAATCGAATGTACGTGAGCCTAAATAATTTGCTTCGCGTGGGTTTGAATCTAAGCATTCTACATCGCATTCATTTGCTGCTAAATCATGTGTTTTGCACGGATTTGAAGCTAACTCGTTTGTTTCGCATGCATTTGAAGCTATATCACAAATCGAAAGTATGTGACTCTAAATCATTTGTTTCGCGTGGGTTTGAAGCTAAGCATTCTACATCGCATTCATTAGCTGCTAAATCATGTGTTTTGCACGGATTTGAAGCTAACTCGTTTGTTTCGCATGCAGTTGAAGCTATATCACATATATCGCAAGTATCTGAAGCTAAATCATTGGTTTCGCACGGATTTGAAGCTAAACCTTCGACATCGCATTGATTTGCTGTTAAATCATGTGTTTTGCATGGATTTGAAGCTAACTCGTTTGTTTCCCTTGCATTTGAAGCTGTATCACTTATATCGCAATTATCTGATGCTAAATCATTAGTTTCGCATAGATTTGAAGCAAAGCCTTCTACATCGCATTGAATTGCAGCTAAATCATGTGTTTCGCTTGGATTTGAAGCTAACTCGTTTGTTTCGCAACCAGATGAAGCTATATCACATATATCGCAATTATCTGAAGCTAAATCATTGGTTTCGCATGGATTTGAAGCTAAACCTTCGACATCGCATTGATTCGCTGTTAAATCATGTGTTTTGCATGGACTTGAAGCTAACTCGTTTGTTTCCCTTGCATTTGAAGCTATATCACTAATATCGCAATTATCTGATGCTAAATCATTAGTTTCGCATGGATTTGAAGCAAAACCTTCCACATCGCATTGATTTGAACCTAAATCATGTGTTTCGCACGAATTTGAAGCTAATAGATGTGTTTCGCATCAATTTTAAGCTAAATCATGTGTTACGTATTGAATTGAAGCTAACTGGTTTGTTTCGGCAGCATTTGAAGCTATATAGCCTATATCCCAACTGTTTGAATCTCAATCATTTGTTTCGCATGGATTTGAAGCTAAACCTTCTACATCGCATTGATTTGCAGCTAAATCCTGTGTTTCGCATGGATTTGAAGCTTACTCGTCTGTTTCGTCTGCATTTGAAGCCATATCACTTATATCCCGAGTGTTTGAAGCTAAATGAGTTGTTCCGCATGGATTAGAAACTAAGCCTTCTACTTCGCATTGATTTGAAGCTAAATCCTTTGTTTCGCATGGATTTGGAGCTAACTCATTTGTTCCGCATGGATTAGAAGCTAAGCCTTCTACTTCGCATTGATTTGAAGCTAAATCATGTGTATCGCATGGATTTTGAAGCTAACTCGTTTGATTCGTCTGCATTCGAAGCTATATCACTTATATCGCAAGTATCTGAAGCTAAATCATTTGTGTCGCATTGATTTGAAGCTATCTCGTTTGTTTCGTCTGCATTTGAAGCTATGTCACTTATATCGCAAGTATCTGAAGCTAAATCATTTGTGTCGCATGCATTTGAAGCTAAACCTTCCACATCGCATTGATTTGCAGCTAAATCATGTGTTTGGCATGGATTTGAAGCTTACTCGTTTGTTTCGCATGCAGATGAAGCTATATCACATATATCGCAATTATCTGAAGCTAAATCATTGGTTTCGCATGGATTTGAAGCTAAACCTTCGACATCGCAGTGATTTGCTGTTAAATCATGTGTTTTGCATGGATTTGAAGCTAACTCGTTTGTTTCCCTTGCAATTGAAGCTATATCACTTATATCGCAATTATCTGATGCTAAATCATTAGTTTCGCATAGATTTGAAGCAAAACTTTCTACATCGCATTGATTTGCAGCTAAATCATGTGTTTCGCTTGGATTTTAAGCTAACTCGTTTGTTTCGCAAGCAGGTGAAGCTATATCACATATATCGCAATTATCTGAAGCTAAATCATTTGTTTCGCATGGATTTGAAGCAAAACCTTCTAAATCGCATTGATTTGCAGCTATATCATGTGTTTCGCATGGATTTGATGCTAACTCGTTTGTTTCCCCTGCATTTAAAGCTATATCACAAATCGAAAGTATGTGACTCTAAATCATTTGTTTCGCATGGACTTGAAGCTAAACCTGCAACGTCGCATTGATTTGCAGCTAAATCATGTGTTTCGCATGGATCTGAAGCTTACTCGTTTGTTTCCCCTGCATTTGAAGCTATATCATTTATATCGCAAGTATCTGATGCTAAATCATTTGTTTCGCATGGATTTGAAGCTAAACCTTCGACATCGCATTGATTTGCTGTTAAATCATGTTTTCCGCATGGATTTGAAGCTAACTCGATTGTTTCGTCTGTACTTGAAGCAATATCACATATATCGCTAGTATATGAAGCTAAATCATTTGTTTCGCATGGATTTGAAGCAAAACCTTCTACATCGCACTGATTTGCAGTTCAATCATGTGTTTCGCATGTATTTGCTGCTAACTCGTTTCTTTCCCCTGCATTTGAAGCAATATCACTTACATCGCATGTATCTGATGCAAAATCATTTGCGTCGCATGGATTTGAAGGTAACTTGTTTCGCCTGCATTTGAAGTTATATCACTTGTATCGCAAGTATTTGAAGAAAAATCATTTTTTTCGCACGGATTTGAAGCTAAACCTTCTACATCGCATTGATTTGCAGTTCAATCATTTGTTTCGCATGGATTTGAAGCTAAACCTTCATCGTCGCATGAATTTTAAGCTCAATCATGTGTTCCGCATGGATTTGAATCTAACTCGTTTGTTTCGTCTGCACTTGAAGCAATATCACATATATCGCTAGTATCTGAAGCAAAATCATTTGTTTCGCATGGATTTGAAGCTAAACCTTCATCGTAGCATTGAATTGCAGCTAAATCATGTGTTTCGCATGGATTTGAAGCTAACTCGTTTGTTTCGCCAGCATTTGAAGCAAAATCATGTATATCACAAGTATTTGAAGCTGAACCATTTGTTTGGCATCAATATTAAGCTAAACCATGTGTTGCGAATGAATTTGAAGCTTAATCATGTGTTTGGCATTGACTTGAAGATAACTCGTTTGTTTCGCCTGCATTTGGAGCTAAGTCATGTATATCACAAGTATTTGAAGCTATACAATTTGTTACGCATGGATTCGAAGATGAGCCTTCTACTTCGCATTGATTTTTAAGAAAAGTCACGTGTTACGTTTGGATTTGAAGCTAACTCGATTATTTCGCCTCCATTTGAAGCTAAATCATGCATATCACAAGTATATGATGCTAAACCATTTGCTTCGCATGGATTTGAAGCTAAGCCTTCAACTTTGCTTTGATTTGAAGCTAAATCATGTGTTTCGTTTGGATTTTAAGCTAACTCGTTTGTTTCACGTGCAGTTGAAGCTAAATCATGTATATCACAAGTATTTCATGCTGAACCATTTGTTTCGCATGAATATTAAGCAAAACCATGTGCTTCGAACGAATTTGAAACTAAATCATGTGTTTCGCATGGGTTTAAAGCTAACTCGTTTGTTTCGCCTGAATGTGAAGCTAAATCATGTATATCTCAAGTATTTGAAGCTGAACCATTTGTTTCGCATGTATTCGAAGATAAGTCTTCTACTTCGCGTTGACTTGAAGCTAAATCATGTGTTTCGCATGGATTTGAAGATAACTCGTTCGTTTCGACTGCATTTGAAGCTGTATCATGTATATCATATGTATTTGGACCTGAACCATATGTTTCGCGTGAATATTAAGCTAAGTCATGTGTTTCGAATGAATTTTAAGCTAAATCATGTGTTTCGCATCGATTTGAAACGAACTTGTTTGTTTCGCATGCAGTTGAACCTAAATCATGTATACCATAAGCATTTGAAGCTAAACCATTTGCTTCGCTTGGATTTGAAGATATGTCTTCTACTTCGCATTGATTTGAACTAAATCATGTGTTTCGCATGGATTTGAAGCTAACTCATTAGTTTCGCATGCAGTTGAAACAATATGACTTATATCACAAGTATTTGAAGCTAAACCATTTGTTTCGCATGGATTTGAAGATAAGCCGTCTGCTTCGCATTGATTTGAAGCTGAATCATGTGTTTCGCATGAGTTTGAAGCTAAATCATGTGTTTCGCTTGTATTTCAAGCTAACTCGTTTGTTTCGCGAGCATTTGATGCTGAATCATGTATATCACAAGTATTTGAAGCTAAACCATTTGATTCGCATGGATTTGTAGCTAATTCTTCTACATCGCATTGATTTGAAGCTAAATCATTTGTTTCGCTTGGATTTGAAGCTAACACGCCTCTTTCACATGCTGTTGAAGCTAAATCATGTATACCACGAGTATTTGAAGCTGAACCATTTGTTTCGCATGAATATTAAGCTTAACCATGTGTTTCGCATGAGTTTGAAGCTAAATCATGTGTTTCGCTTGGTTATGAAGCTAACTCGTTCGTTTCGCCTGCATTTGCAGCTGTATCATGTATATCATATGTATTTGGACAAGAACCATATGTTTCGCGTGAATATTAAGCTAAATCATGTTTTTCGAATGAATTTTAAGCTAAATCATGTGTTTCGCATCGATTTGAAACGAAATTGTTTGGTTCGCATGCAGTTGAACCTAAATCATGTATACCATAAGTATTTGAAGCTAAACCATTTTCTTCGCATGGATTCGAAGATATGTCTTCTACTTCGCATTGATTTGAACTAAATCATGTGTTTCGCATGGATTTGAAGCTAACTCGTTAGTTTCGCATGCAGTTGAAACTATATCACTTATATCACAAGTATTTGAAGCTAAACCATTTGTTTCGCATGTATTTGAAGATAAGCCTTCTATTTCGCATGAATTTGAAGCTAAATCTTGTGTTTAGTTTGGATTTGAAACTAACTCGATTGTTTCGGCTGCATTTGAAGCTAAGTCATGTATAACACAAGAATTTGAAGCTAAAGCATTTGATTCGCATGGATTTGAAGCTAAGCCTTCTACTTCGCATTGATTTGAAGCTAAGTCATGTGTTTCGCATGGATTTGAAGTCAACTCGTTTGTTTCGTCTGCATATGAAGCTATTTCATTTATATCGCAAGTATTTGAAGCTTAATCATGTGTTTCGCTTGGATTTGAAACCAAGCATTCTACTTCGCATTGATTTGATGCTAAACCATGTGATTCGCATGAATTTGAAGCTAAATCATGTGTTTGGCATGGATTTGAAGTTAACTCGTTTGTTTCGCCAGAATTTGAAGCTAAATCATTTATATCACAACTATTTGAAGCTCAACCATTTTTTTCGCATGAATATTAAGCTAATCCAAGTGTTTCGAATGAATTTGAAGCACAATCATGTGTTTCGCATGGATTTGAAGCAAACTCGTTTGTTTCGCCTGTATTTGAAGCTAAATCATGTATATCACAAGTATTTGAAGCTAAACCATTTGTTTCGCATGGATTTGAAGCTAAATCATGTGTTTCGCTTGGATTTGAAGCTACTCGTATGTTTCGCATGGAGTTGAAACTAAATAATGTATATCACAAGTATTTGAAGCTGAACCAATTGTTCCGCATGTATATTAATCTAAACCATGTGTTTCGTATGAATAATAATCTAAACCATGTGATTCGCATCAATTTAAAGCTGAATCATGTGTTTCGCATGGTTTTGGAGCTAACTCGTTTGTTTTGAATCCAGTTGAAGCTAAATCATGTATATGACAAGTATTTGAACCTGAACCAATTGTTCCGCATGAATATTAATCTAAACCATGTGTTTCGCATGAATAATAATCTAAACCATGTGATTCGCATCAATTTAAAGCTAAATCATGTGTTTCGCATGATTTTGAAGCTAACTCGTTTGTTTTGAATGCAGTTGAAGCTAAATCATGTTAATGACAAGTATTTGCAGTTAAACTATTTGATTCGCATGTATTTGAAGCTAAGCCTTCTACTTCGCATTGATTTGAAACTAAATCATGTGTTTCGCATGGTTTTGAAGTTAACTTGTTTGTTTCGCCTGCATTTGAAGCTAAATCATGTATATCACAAGTATTTGAAGCTAAACTACTTGTTTCACACGGATTCGAAGACAATCCTTCTACTTCGCATTGATTTGAAGCTAAATCATGTGTTTCGCATGGATTTGAAGCTAACTCGTTTGTTTCGCATGCAGTTGAAGCTATATCACTTATATCACAAGTATTTGAAGCTAAACTATTTGTTTCACACGGATTCGAAGACAATCCTTCTACTTCGCATTGATTTGAAGCGAAATCATGTGTTTCGCAATGGATTTGAAGCTAACTCGTTTGTTTCGCAGGCAGTTGAAGCTATATCACTTATATCACAAGTATTTGAAGCTAAACCGTTTGTTTCGCACGGATTCGAAGATAAACCTTTTACTTCGCATTGATTTGAAGATAAATCATGTGTTTCGCATGGATTTGAAGCTAACTCGTTTGTTTCGCCAGCATTTGAAGCAAAATCATGTATATCACAAGTATTTGAAGCTGAACCATTTGTTTGGCATCAATATTAAGCTAAACCATGTGTTGCGAATGAATTTGAAGCTAAATCATGTGTTTGGCATTGACTTGAAGATAACTCGTTTGTTTCGCCTGCATTTGGAGCTAAGTCATGTATATCACAAGTATTTGAAGCTATACAATTTGTTACGCATGGATTCGAAGATGAGCCTTCAACTTTGCTTTGATTTGAAGCTAAATCATGTGTTTCGTTTGGATTTTAAGCTAACTCGTTTGTTTCACGTGCAGTTGAAGCTAAATCATGTATATCACAAGTATTTCATGCTGAACCATTTGTTTCGCATGAATATTAAGCAAAACCATGTGCTTCGAACGAATTTGAAACTAAATCATGTGTTTCGCATGGGTTTAAAGCTAACTCGTTTGTTTCGCCTGAATGTGAAGCTAAATCATGTATATCTCAAGTATTTGAAGCTGAACCATTTGTTTCGCATGTATTCGAAGATAAGTCTTCTACTTCGCGTTGACTTGAATCTAAATCATGTGTTTCGCATGGATTTGAAGATAACTCGTTCGTTTCGACTGCATTTGAAGCTGTATCATGTATATCATATGTATTTGGACCTGAACCATATGTTTCGCGTGAATATTAAGCTAAGTCATGTGTTTCGAATGAATTTTAAACTAAATCATGTGTTTCGCATCGATTTGAAACGAACTTGTTTGTTTCGCATGCAGTTGAACCTAAATCATGTATACCATAAGTATTTGAAGCTAAACCATTTGCTTCGCATGGATTTGAAGATATGTCTTCTACTTCGCATTGATTTGAACTAAATCATGTGTTTCGCATGGATTTGAAGCTAACTCATTAGTTTCGCATGCAGTTGAAACTATATGACTTATATCACAAGTATTTGAAGCTAAACCATTTGTTTCGCATGGATTTGAAGATAAGCCGTCTACTTCGCATTGATTTGAAGCTGAATCATGTGTTTCGCATGAGTTTGAAGCTAAATCATGTGTTTCGCTTGTATTTCAAGCTAACTCGTTTGTTTCGCGAGCATTTGATGCTGAATCATGTATATCACAAGTATTTGAAGCTAAACCATTTGATTCGCATGGATTTGTAGCTAATTCTTCTACATCGCATTGATTTGAAGCTAAATCATGTGTTTCGCTTGGATTTGAAGCTAACACGCCTCTTTCACATGCTGTTGAAGCTAAATCATGTATACCACGAGTATTTGAAGCTGAACCATTTGTTTCGCATGAATATTAAGCTTAACCATATGTTTCGCATGAGTTTGAAGCTAAATCATGTGTTTCGCTTGGTTATGAAGCTAACTCGTTCGTTTCGCCTGCATTTGAAGCTGTATCATGTATATCATATGTATTTGGACAAGAACCATATGTTTCGCGTGAATATTAAGCTAAATCATGTTTTTCGAATGAATTTTAAGCTAAATCATGTGTTTCGCATCGATTTGAAACGAAATTGTTTGGTTCGCATGCAGTTGAACCTAAATCATGTATACCATAAGTATTTGAAGCTAAACCATTTTCTTCGCATGGATTCGAAGATATGTCTTCTACTTCGCATTGATTTGAACTAAATCATGTGTTTCGCACGGATTTGAAGCTAACTCGTTAGTTTCGCATGCAGTTGAAACTATATCACTTATATCACAAGTATTTGAAGCTAAACCATTTGTTTCGCATGTATTTGAAGATAAGCCTTCTATTTCGCATGAATTTGAAGCTAAATCTTGTGTTTAGTTTGGATTTGAAACTAACTCGATTGTTTCGGCTGCATTTGAAGCTAAGTCATGTATAACACAAGAATTTGAAGCTAAAGCATTTGATTCGCATGGATTTGAAGCTAAGCCTTCTACTTCGCATTGATTTGAAGCTAAGTCATGTGTTTCGCATGGATTTGAAGTCAACTCGTTTGTTTCGTCTGCATATGAAGCTATTTCATTTATATCGCAAGTATTTGAAGCTTAATCATGTGTTTCGCTTGGATTTGAAACCAAGCATTCTACTTCGCATTGATTTGATGCTAAACCATGTGATTCGCATGAATTTGAAGCTAAATCATGTGTTTGGCATGGATTTGAAGTTAACTCGTTTGTTTCGCCAGAATTTGAAGCTAAATCATTTATATCACAACTATTTGAAGCTCAACCATTTTTTTCGCATGAATATTAAGCTAATCCAAGTGTTTCGAATGAATTTGAAGCACAATCATGTGTTTCGCATGGATTTGAAGCAAACTCGTTTGTTTCGCCTGTATTTGAAGCTGAATCATGTATATCACAAGTATTTGAAGCTAAACCATTTTATTCGTATGGATTTGTTGCTAAATCTTCTACTTCGCATTGATTTGAACAAAATTATGTTTATCGCATGGATTTGAAGCTAAGCCTTCTACTTCGCATTGATTTGAAGCAAGATCATGTGTTTCGCTTGGATTTGAATCTAACTCGTTTGTTTCGCCTGCATTTGAAGCTAAATCATGTATATCACGAGTATTTCAAGCTAAACAATTTGTTTCGGATGGATTTGAAGATAAGCCTTCTACTTCGCATTGATTTGAAGCTAAATCATGTGTATCGCATGGATTTGCAGCTAACTCGTTCGTTTCGCCTGCATTTGATGCTATATCACTTATATCGCAAGTATCTGAAGCTAAATCATTTGTTTCGCATGAATTTGAATCTAAACCCAGTGTTTCGCATGAATTTGAACCTAAATCTTGCCTTTCGCATGCATTTGAAGCTTAATCATGTGTTTTGCTTGGATTTGAAGCTAACTCGTTTGTTTCGCCTTCATTTGAAGCTAAATCATGTATATCACGAGTATTTGAAGCTGAACCATTTGTTTCGCATGAATATTAAGCTAATTCATGTGTTTCGAATGAATTTGAAGCTAAATCATGTGTTTCGCCTGCATTTGAAGCTAAGTCATGTATATCTCAAGTATTTGAAGTTGAAACATCTTTTTGGCATGATTATTAAGCTAATCCATGTGTTTCGAATGAATTTGAATTAAAATGATGTGTTTCGCATGGATTTCAAGCTAAACCTTCTACATCGCATTGATTTGAAGCTAAATCATGCTTATCGCACGGATTTTGAAGCTTACTCGTTTGTTTCGTCTGCATTTGAAGCTATATCACTTATATCCCAAGTGTTAGAAGCTAAAACATTTGTTTCGCATGGCTTTGAAGCTATAGCTTCTACATCGCTTTAATTTGAAGCTAAATCATGTGTTTTGCATGGATATGATGCTAACTCGTTTGATTCCTCTGCATTTGAAGCTATTTCAGTTTTATTGCAAGTATCTGATGCTAAATCTTGTGTTTCGCTTGGATTTGAAGCTAAACCTTCTACATCGCATTGATTTGAAGCTAAAACATGCTTATCGCACTGATTTTGAAGCTAACTCGTTTGTTTCGTCTGCATTTGAAGCTATATCACTTATATCCCAAGTGTTAGAAGCTAAAACATTTGTTTCGCATGGATTTGAAGCTATAGCTTCTACATCGCTTTAATTTGAAGCTAAATCATGTGTTTTGCATGGATTTGATGCTAACTCGTTTGATTCCTCTGCATTTGAAGCTATTTCAGTTTTATCGCAAGTATCTGATGCTAAATCATGTGTTTCGCTTGGATTTGAAGCTAAACCTTCTACATCGCATTGATTTGAAGCTAAATCATGTGTTGTGCATGGATTTTATGCTAACTCGTCTGTTTCCCCTGCCTTTGATGCTATATCAGTTTCATCGCAAGTATCTGGTGCTAAATCATTTGTTTCGCATGGATTTGAAGCTAAACCTTCTACATCGCATTGATTTGAAGCTAAATCATTGGTTTCGCATGGATTTGAAGCTAAACCTTCGACATCGCATTGATTTGCTCTTAAATAATGTGTTTTGCACGGATTTGAAGCTAACTCGTATGTTTCCCTTGCATTTGAAGCTATATCACTTATATGACAAGTATCTGATGCTAAATCATTAGTTTCGCATGGATTTCACGCAAAACCTTCTACATCGCATTGATTTGCAGCTAAATCATGTGTTTCGCACGAATTTGAAGCTAATAGATGTGTTTCGCATTAATTTTAAGCTAAATCATGTGTTACGTACGGAAATGAAGCTAACTGTTTTGTGTCGCCACCATTTGAAGCTATATAGCCTATATCCCAAGTGTTTGAAGCTCAATCATTTGTTTCGCATGGATTTGAAACTAAACCTTCTAAATCGCATTGATTTCAAGCTATATCATGGGTTTTGCTTGGATTTGAAGCTAACTCGTTTGTTTCGCCTTCATTTGAAGCTAAATGATGTATATCACGAGTATTTGAAGCTAAACCATTTGATTCGGATGGATTTGAAGATAAGCCTTCTACTTCGCATTGATTTGTAGCAAAATTATGTCTTTCGCATGGACTTGAAGATAAGCCTTCTACTTCGCATTGATTTGAAGTTACATCATGTGATTCGCGGGAATTTGAAGCTAACTCGTTTGTTTCGCATACAGTTGAAGCTAAATCATGTATATCACGAGTATTTGAAGCTGAACCATTTGTTTCGCATGAATATTAAGCTAATTCATGTGTTTCGAATGAATTTGAAGCTAAATAATGTGTTTCGCCTGCATTTGAAGCTATGTCATGTATATCTCAAGTATTTGAAGCTGAAACATCTTTTTGGCATGATTGTTAAGCTAATCCATGTGTTTCGAATGAATTTGAATTAAAATGATGTGTTTCGCATGGATTTCAAGCTAAACCTTCTACACCGCATTGATTTGAAGCTAAAACATGCTTATCGCACGGATTTTGAAGCTTACTCGTTTGTTTCGTCTGCACTTGAAGCTATATCACTTATATCCCAAGTGTTAGAAGCTAAAACATTTGTTTCGCATGGATTTGAAGCTATAGCTTCTACATCGCTTTAATTTGAAGCTAAATCATGTGTTTTGCATGGATTTGATGCTAACTCGTTTGATTCCTCTGCATTTGAAGCTATTTCAGTTTTATTGCAAGTATCTGATGCTAAATCTTGTGTTTCGCTTGGATTTGAAGCTAAACCTTCTACATCGCATTGATTTGAAGCTAAAACATGCTTATCGCACGGATTTTGAAGCTAACTCGTTTGTTTCGTCTGCATTTGAAGCTATATCACTTATATCCCAAGTGTTAGAAGCTAAAACATTTGTTTCGCATGGATTTGAAGCTATAGCTTCTACATCGCTTTAATTTGAAGCTAAATCATGTGTTTTGCATGGATTTGATGCTAACTCGTTTGATTCCTCTGCATTTGAAGCTATTTCAGTTTTATCGCAAGTATCTGATGCTAAATCATGTGTTTCGCTTGGATTTGAAGCTAAACCTTCTACATCGCATTGATTTGAAGCTAAATCATGTGTTGTGCATGGATTTTATGCTAACTCGTCTGTTTCCCCTGCCTTTGATGCTATATCAGTTTCATCGCAAGTATCTGATGCTACATCATGTGTTTCGCTTGGATATGAAGCTAACTCGTTTGTTTAGTCTGCATTTCAAGCTACATCACTTATATCGCAAGTATCTGTAGCTAGATCATTTGCGTCGCATGGATTTGAAGCTAAACCTTCTACATAGCATTAATTTGAAGCTTAAGCATCTGTTTTGCATGGATTTGATGCTAACTCGTTTGCTTCCACTCCATTTGAAGCTGTTTCAGTTATATCGCAAGTATCTGATGCTAAATCATTTGTTTCGCATGGAATTAAAGCTAAACCTTCCACATCGCATTGATTTGAAGCTTAATCATGTGTTTCGCAAGGATATGAAGCTAACTCGTTTGTTTCGTCTGCATTTGAAGCTATATCACTTATATCGCAAGTATCTGAAGCTAAATCATTTGTGTCGCATGGATTTGAAGCTAAACCTTCTACATCGCATTGATTTGAAGCTAAATCATTGGTTTCGCATGGATTTGAAACTAACTCGGTTGTTTCGTCAGCATTTGAAGCTATATCACTTATATCGCAAATATCTCAAGCTAAATCATTTGTGTCGAATGGATTTGAAGCTAAACCTTCTACATCGTAAATGATTTGGAGCTAAATCATGTGTTTCGCTTGAATTTGGAGCTAAACCTTCTACATCGTATTGATTTGCAGCTAAATCATGTGTTTCGCATGGATTTGAAGTTAACTCGTTTGTTTCGCCTGCAGTTGAAGCTATATCACCTATATCCGAAGTGTTTGAAGCTCAATCAATTGTTCCGCATCGATTTGAAGCTAAGCCTTCTACTTCGCATTGATTTGAAGCTAAATCAAGTGGAACGCATGGATTTTGAAGCTAACTCGATTTATTCGTATGCATTTGATGCTATATCACTTATATCGCAAGTATTTGAGCTAATTCATTTGTGTCGCATGGATTTGAAGCTAAGGCTTCTACTTCTCATCTATTTGAAGCTAAATGATGTGTATCGCATGAATTTTGACGCTAACTGGTTTGATTCGACTGTATTTGAAACTATATCACTTATATACCAATTGTTTGAAGCTGAATCATTTGTTTCGCAAGGATTTGAAACAAAGCCTTCTACATCGCAATGATTTGAAGCTAAATCATGTGTTTCGCTTGGATTTGAAGCTAAACCTTCTACATCGCATTGATTTAGAGCCAAGTCATCTGTTTTGCAAGGATTTAAAGCTAACTCGTTTGTTTCGTCTGCATTTGAAGCTAAGTCACTCATATCCCAAGTATTTGAAGCTAAATCATTTGTTTCGCATGGATTTGAAGCTAAAACTTCTACATCGCACTGATTTGGAGCTACATCATGTGTTTCGCTTGGATATGAAGCTAACTCGTTTGTTTAGTCTGCATTTCAAACTACATCACTTATATCGCAAGTATCTGTAGCTAGATCATTTGCGTCGCATGGATTTGAAGCTAAACCTTCTACATAGCATTGATTTGAAGCTTAAGCATGTGTTTTGCATGGATTTGATGCTAACTCGTTTGCTTCCACTCCATTTGAAGCTGTTTCAGTTATATCGCAAGTATCTGATGCTAAATCATTTGTTTCGCATGGAATTAAAGCTAAACCTTCCACATCGCATTGATTTGCAGCAAAATCATGTGTTTCGCATGGATTTGAAACTAACTCGGTTGTTTCGTCAGCATTTGAAGCTATATCACTTATATCGCAAATATCTAAAGCTAAATCATTTGTGTCGAATGGATTTGAAGCTAAACCTTCTACATCGTAAATGATTTGGATCTAAATCATGTGTTTCGCTTGAATTTGGAGATAAACCTTCTACATCGTATTGATTTGCAGCTAAATCATGTGTTTCGCATGGATTTGAAGTTAACTCGTTTGTTTCGCCTGCAGTTGAAGCTATATCACCTATATCCGAAGTGTTTGAAGCTCAATCAATTGTTCCGCATCGATTTGAAGCTAAGCCTTCTACTTCGCATTGATTTGAAGCTAAATCAAGTGGAACGCATGGATTTTGAAGCTAACTCGATTGATTCGTATGCATTTGATGCTACATCACTTATATCGCAAGTATTTGAGCTAATTCATTTGTGTCGCATGGATTTGAAGCTAAGGCTTCTACTTCTCATCTATCTGAAGCTAAATGATGTGTATGGCATGAATTTTGACGCTAACTGGTTTGATTCGACTGTATTTGAAACTATATCACTTATATACCAATTGTTTGAAGCTGAATCATTTGTTTCGCAAGGATTTGAAACAAAGCCTTCTACATCGCAATGATTTGAAGCTAAATCATGTGTTTCGCTTGGATTTGAAGCTAAACCTTCTACATCGCATTGATTTAGAGCCAAGTCATCTGTTTTGCAAGGATTTAAAGCTAACTCGTTTGTTTCGTCTGCATTTGAAGCTATGTCACTCATATCCCAAGTATTTGAAGCTAAATCATTTGTTTCGCATGGATTTGAAGCTAAAACTTCTACATCGCACTGATTTGAAGCTACATCATGTGTTTCGCTTGGATATGAAGCTAACTCCTTTGTTTAGTCTGCATTTCAATCTACATCACTTATATCGCAAGTATCTGTAGCTAGATCATTTGCGTCGCATGGATTTGAAGCTAAACCTTCTACATAGCATTGATTTGAAGCTTAAGCATGTGTTTTGCATGGATTTGATGCTAACTCGTTTGCTTCCACTCCATTTGAAGCTGTTTCAGTTATATCGCAAGTATCTGATGCTAAATCATTTGTTTCGCATGGAATTAAAGCTAAACCTTCCACATCGCATTGATTTGAAGCTTAATCATGTGTTTCGCAAGGATATGAAGCTAACTCGTTTGTTTCGTCTGCATTTGAAGCTATATCACTTATATCGCAAGTATCTGAAGCTAAATCATTTGTGTCGCATGGATTTGAAGCTAAACCTTCTACATCGCATTGATCTGCAGCAAAATCATGTGTTTCGCATGGATTTGAAGTTAACTCGTTTGTTTCGCCTGCAGTTGAAGCTATATCACCTATATCCGAAGTGTTTGAAGCTCAATCAATTGTTCCGCATCGATTTGAAGCTAAGCCTTCTACTTCGCATTGATTTGAAGCTTAATCAAGTGGAACGCATGGATTTTGAAGCTAACTCGATTGATTCGTATGAATTTGATGCTATATCACTTATATCGCAAGTATTTGAGCTAAATCATTTGTGTCGCATGGATTTGAAGCTAAGGCTTCTACTTCTCATCTATTTGAAGCTAAATGATGTGTATCGCATGAATTTTGACGCTAACTGGTTTGATTCGACTGTATTTGAAACTATATCACTTATATACCAATTGTTTGAAGCTGAATCATTTTGTTTCGCAAGGATTTGAAACAAAGCCTTCTACATTCGCAATGATTTGATGCTAAATCATGTGTTCGCTTGGATTTGAAGCTAAACCTTCTACATCGCATTGATTTAGAGCCAAGTCATCTGTTTTGCAAGGATTTAAAGCTAAACTCGTTTGTTTCGTCTGCATTTGAAGCTATGTGACTCATATCCCAAGTATTTGAAGCTAAATCATTTGTTTCGCATGGATTTGAAGCTAAACCTTCTACATCGCATTGATTTAGAGCCAAGTCATCTGTTTTGCCAAGGATTTAAAGCTAACTCGTTTGTTTCGTCTGCATTTGAAGCTATGTCACTCATATCCCAAGTATTTGAAGCTAAATCATTGTTTCACATGGATTTGAAGCTAAAACTTCTACATCGCACTGATTTGAAGCTACATCATGTGTTTCGCTTGGATATGAAGCTAACTCGTTTGTTTAGTCTGCATTTCAAGCTACATCACTTATATCGCAAGTATCTGTAGCTAGATCATTTGCGTCGCATGGATTTGAAGCTAAACCTTCTACATAGCATTGATTTGAAGCTTAAGCATGTGGTTTTGCATGGATTTTGAAACTAACTCGGTTGTTTCGTCAGCATTTGAAGCTATATCACTTATATCGCAAGTATCTCAAGCTAAATCATTTGTGTCGAATGGATTTGAAGCTAAACCTGCTACATAGCATTGATTTGAAGCTTAATCATGTGTCTTGCATGGATTTGAAGCTAACTCGTTTGTTTCGTCTGCATTTGAAGCTATATCACGTATATCCCAAGTGCTTGAAGCTAAATCATTTGTGTCGCATGGATTTGAAGCTAAACCTTCTACATCGCATTGATCTGCAGCAAAATCATGTGTTTCGCATGGATTTGAAGTTAACTCGTTTGTTTCGCCTGCAGTTGAAGCTATATCACCTATATCCGAAGTGTTTGAAGCTCAATCAATTGTTCCGCATCGATTTGAAGCTAAGCCTTCTACTTCGCATTGATTTGAAGCTAAATCAAGTGGAACGCATGGATTTTGAAGCTAACTCGATTGATTCGTATGAATTTGATGCTATATCTCTTATATCGCAAGTATTTGAGCTAAATCATTTGTGTCGCATGGATTTGAAGCTAAGGCTTCTACTTCTCATCTATTTGAAGCTAAATGATGTGTATCGCATGAATTTTGACGCTAACTGGTTTGATTCGACTGTATTTGAAACTATATCACTTATATACCAATTGTTTGAAGCTGAATCATTTGTTTCGCAAGGATTTGAAACAAAGCCTTCTACATCGCAATGATTTGATGCTAAATCATGTGTTTCGCTTGGATTTGAAGCTAAACCTTCTACATCGCATTGATTTAGAGCCAAGTCATCTGTTTTGCAAGGATTTAAAGCTAACTCGTTTGTTTCGTCTGCATTTGAAGCTATGTCACTCATATCCCAAGTATTTGAAGCTAAATCATTTGTTTCGCATGGATTTGAAGCTAAAACTTCTACATCGCACTGATTTGAAGCTACATCATGTGTTTCGCTTGGATATGAAGCTAACTCGTTTGTTTAGTCTGCATTTCAAACTACATCACTTATATCGCAAGTATCTGTAGCTAGATCATTTGCGTCGCATGGATTTGAAGCTAAACCTTCTACATAGCATTGATTTGAAGCTTAAGCATGTGTTTTGCATGGATTTGATGCTAACTCGTTTGCTTCCACTCCATTTGAAGCTGTTTCAGTTATATCGCAACTATCTGATGCTAAATCATTTGTTTCGCATGGAATTAAAGCTAAACCTTCCACATCGCATTGATTTGAAGCTTAATCATGTGTTTCGCAAGGATATGAAGCTAACTCGTTTGTTTCGTCTGCATTTGAAGCTATATCACTTATATCGCAAGTATCTGAAGCTAAATCATTTGTGTCGCATGGATTTGAAGCTAAACCTTCTACATCGCATTGATTTGCAGCAAAATCATGTGTTTCGCATGGATTTGAAACTAACTCGGTTGTTTCGTCAGCATTTGAAGCTATATCACTTATATCGCAAATATCTCAAGCTAAATCATTTGTGTCGAATGGATTTGAAGCTAAACCTTCTACATCGCAATGATTTGGAGCTAAATCATGTGTTTCGCTTGAATTTGGAGCTAAACCTTCTACATCGTATTGATTTGCAGCTAAATCATGTGTTTCGCATGGATTTGAAGTTAACTCGTTTGTTTCGCCTGTAGTTGAAGCTATATCACCTATATCCGAAGTGTTTGAAGCTCAATCAATTGTTCCGCATTGATTTGAAGCTAAGCCTTCTACTTCGCATTGATTTGAAGCTAAATCAAGTGGAACGCATGGATTTTGAAGCTAACTCGATTGATTCGTATGCATTTGATGCTATATCACTTATATCGCAAGTATTTGAGCTAAATCATTTGTGTCGCATGGATTTGAAGCCAAGGCTTCTACTTCTCATCTATTTGAAGCTAAATGATGTGTATCGCATGAATTTTGACGCTAACTGGTTTGATTCGAATGTATTTGAAACTATATCACTTATATACCAATTGTTTGAAGCTGAATCATTTGTTTCGCAAGGATTTGAAACAAAGCCTTCGACATCGCAATGATTTGAAGCTAAATCATGTGTTTCGCTTGGATTTGAAGCTAAACCTTCTACATCGCTTTGATTTAGAGCCAAGTCATCTGTTTTGCAAGGATTTAAAGCTAACTCGTTTGTTTCGTCTGCATTTGAAGCTATGTCACTCATATCCCAAGTATTTGAAGCTAAATCATTTGTTTCACATGGATTTGAAGCTAAAACTTCTACATCGCACTGATTTGAAGCTACATCATGTGTTTCGCATGGATTTGAAGCTAACTCGTTTGTTTCATATGCTGTTGATGCTAAATCATGTATATCACAAGTATTTGAAGCTAAAGCATTTGTCTCGCATGGGTTTGAAGCTAAGCCTGCTACTTCGCATTGATTTAAAGCTGAATCCTGTGATCTGCATGGATTTGAAGCTAACTCGTTTGTTTCGCATGCGATTGAAGCTAAATCATGCATATCTCAAGTATTTGAAGCTGAACCATTTATTTCGCATTGATTTGAAGCTAAGGCTTTTACTTCGCATTGATTTGAAGTTAAATTATGTGTTTCCCTTGGGTGTGACGCTAAATCGTTTATTCCGCATGCAGCTGAATCTAAATCATGTATATCACATGTATTTGAAGCTAAACCATTTGACTCGCATTGATTTGAAGCTAAGACTTCTACGTCGCATTGATTTGAAGCTAAATCATGTGTTTGGCATCGATTTGAAGCTTACTCGTTTGTTTCGCCAGCATTTGAAGCTAAATCATGTATATCACAAGTATTTGAAGCTAAACCATTTGATTCGCTTGGATTTGAAGCCAAGCCTTCAACTTCTTATTGATTTGATGCTGAATCATTTCTTTCGCTCGAATTTGAAGCTATCACGTTTGTTTCACATGCAGTTGAAGCTAAATCATGTATATCACAAGTATTTGAAGCTAAACGATTTATTTCGCATGGATTCGAAGATAAGCCTTTTACTTCGCATTGATTTGAAGCTAAATCATGTGTTTCGCTTGGATTTGAAGCTATCTCGTTTGTTTCGCATTCAGTTGAAGCTATATCACTTAGATTCGCAAGTATTTGAAGCTAAACCATTTGTTTTGCATTGATATGAAGCTAAGAATTCTACTTCGCATTGATTTGATGCTAAATCATGTGTTTCGCTTGGATTGGAAGCTAACTCGTTGGTTTCGCATGCAGTTGAAGCTAAATTATGAATATCACAAGTACTTATATCTAAACCATATGTTTCGCATGAATTTTAAGATAAGCCTTCAAGTTCGCAATAATTTGTAGCTAAATCATTTGTTCCGCATGGTTTGAAGCTAACTCGTTTGTTTCGCATGCAGTTGAAGATAAATCATGTATATCACGAGTATTTGAAGCTATACCATTTTTTTCGCATTAATATTAAGCTAAACCATGTGTTTCGAATGAATTTGAAGCTGAATCATGTGTTTAGCATGGATTTGAAGTTAACTCGTTTGTTTCGCATGCAGTTGAAGCTAAGTCACGTATATCACAAGTATTTGAAGCTGAAACATTTTTTCGCATGAATATTAAGCTAAACGATGTGTTTCGTCTGAATTTGAAGCTAAATCATGAGTTTCGCGTGGATTTGAAGCTAACTCGTTTGTTTCGCCTGCATTTGAACCTATATCACTTATATTCGCAAGTATTTTAAGCTAAACCATTCGTTTCGCATGGTTTTGAAGCTAAGCCTTCTACTTCGCTTTGATTTGAAACTAAACCTTGTTTGACACAAGTATCTGAATCTAAGCCATCTGTTTCGCAAGAATATGAAGCTATGAATCTAATCCATGTGATTCGCATTGATTTGCAGCTAAATCATGTGTTTCGCTTGGATTTGAAGCTAACTCGTTTGTTTCGCTTGCCGTTGAAACTAAGTCATGTATATCACAAGTATTTGAAGATAAACCATTTGTTTCGCCTGCATTTGAAGCTAAGCCTTCTACTTCGCATTGATTGGAAACTGAACCAGTTCTTTCGCTTGAATTAGAAGCTAACACGTTTGTTTCACATGCAGTTGAAGCTAAATCATGTATATGACAAGTATTTGAAGCTGAACCATTTGTTATGCATGAATATTAAGCTTAACCGTGTGTTTCTTATGAGTTTGAAGCTAAATCATGTGTTTCGCTTGGATTTGAAGCCAAGCCTTCTACTTCGCATTGATTTGACGCTAAACCATGTGTTTCGCATGAATTTGAAGCTAAATCATGTGTTTGGCATGGATTTGAATTCAACTCGTTTGTTTCGTCTGCATTTAAAGCTATTTCATTTATATCGCAAGTATTTGAAGCTTAATCATGTGTTTCGCTTAGATTTGAAGCTAAATCACGTGTCTCGCATGGATTTGAAGATAACTCGTTTGTTTCGCCTGCAGTTGAAGCTGAATCATGTATATCACATGTATTTGAAGCTAAACCATTTGATTCGTATGGATTTGTAGCTAAATCTTCTACTTCGCATTGATTTGAACAAAATTATGTCTTTCACATGGACTTGAAGGTAAGCCTTCTACTTCGCATTGATTTGAAGCAAGATCATGTGTTTCGCTTGGATTTGAAGCTAACTCGTCTGTTTCGCCTGCATTTGAAGCTAAATCATGTATATCACGAGTATTTCAAGCTAAACCATTTGTTTCGCATGGATTCGAATCTAAACCTTCTAAAGCGTATTTATTTGCAGCTAAATCATGTGATTCACTTGGATTTGATACTATCTCATTTGTTTCGCCTGCATTTGAAGCTATTTCTCTTATATCTCAAGTATCTGACGCTAAATCATTGGTTTCGCATTGCTTTGAAGCAAAAATTCTACGTCGCATAGATTTGAAGCTAGCTCGTTTGCTTCATCTGCATTTGAAGCTATATCACTTATATCCCGAGTGTTTGAAGCTAAATCATTTGTTTCGCGTGGGTTTGAAGCTAAGAATTCTACATCGCATTGATTTACTGCTAAATCATGTGTTTCGCATGGATTTGAAGCTAACTCGTTTGTTTCGTCTGCATTTGAATCTATATCACAAATCGAAAGTATGTGACTCTAAATCATTTGTTTCGCGTGGGATTGAAGCTAAGCTTTCTACGTCGCATTCATTTGCTGCTAAATCATGTGTTTCGTCTCCATTTGAAGCTATATCACTTATATCCCAAGTATTTGAAGCTAAATCATTTGTGTTCCATGGATTTGTAGCTGAACCTTCTACATAGCATTGATTTGAAGCTCAATCATGTGTTTTGCATGGATTTGCTGCTAACTCCTTTGTTTCCCCTGCATTTGAAGCTATAACACTTATATCGCATGTATCTGATGCAAAATCATTTGTGTCGCATGGATTTTCAGATAACTCGTTCGTTTCTCATGCATTTGAAGCTATATCACTTATATCGCAAGTAACTGAACCTAAATCATTTCTTTCGCATGAATTTGAAGCTAAGCCTTCTACTTCGCATTGATTTGAAGCTAAATTATGTGTATCGCATGGAGTTGTAGCTAAACCTTCTACATCGCATTGATTTGCTTCTAAATCATGTGTGTCGCATGGAATTGAAGCTAACTCGTTTGTTGCGCATGCATTTGAAGCTATATCACTTATATCGCAAGTATCTGATGCTAAATCATTTGTTTCGCATGGATTTGACGCTAAACCTTCTACATCGCATTGATTTGCATCAAAATCATGTGTTTCGCTTGGATTTGAAGCTAACTAGTTTGTTTCGTCGGCATTTGAAGTTATGTCACTTATATCGCAAGTATCTAAAGCTAAATCATTTGTGTCCCATGCATTTGAAGCTAAACTTGCCACACAGCATTGATTTGAAGTTAAATCATGTGTTTCCCTTGGGTGTGACGCTAAATCGTTTATTCCGCATGCAGCTGAATCTAAATCATGTATATCACAAGTATTTGAAGCTAAACCATTTGACTTGCATTGATTTGAAGCTAAGACTTCTACGTCGCATTGATTTGAAGCTAAATCATGTGTTTGGTATCGATTTGAAGCTAACTCGTTTGTTTCGCCAGCATTTGAAGCTAAATCATGTATATCACAATTATTTGAATCTAAAGCATTTGCTTCGTATTGATTTGAAGATAAGCCTTCTACTTCGCATTGATTTGAAGCTAAATCATGTGTTCCGCATGGATTTGAAGATAACTCGTTTGTTTCACATGTAGTTGAAGCTAAATCATGTATATGACAAGTATTTGAAGCTGAACCATTTGTTATGCATGAATATTAAGCTTAACCGTGTGTTTCGCGTGAGTTTGAAGCTAAATCATGTGTTTCGCTTGGATTTGAAGCTAACTTGTTTGTTTCGCATGCAGTTGAAGCTAAATTATGTATATCACAAGTACTTATATCTAAACCATATGTTTCTTATGAATTTTAAGATAAGCCTTCAAGTTCGCAATAATTTGTAGCTAAATCATTTGTTCCGCATGGTTTGAAGCTAAATCATGTATGTCACATTTATTTGAAGCTGAACCATTTGTTTCGCATGAATATTAAGCTGAACCACGTGTTTCGAATGAATTTGAAGCTAAATCATGTGTTTCGCTTGGATTTGAAGCTATCTCGTTTGTTTCGCATGCAGTTGAAGATAAATCATGTATATCACAAGTATTTGAAGCTAAACCATTTGATTCGCATGGATTTGAAGCTAAGCCTTCAACTTCGCTTTGATATGAAGCTAAATCATGTGTTGCGCATGGATATGAAGCTAAATCATGTATAAAACAAGTATTTGAAGCTAAATCATGTATAAAACAAGCATTTGAAGCTAAACCATTTGATTCGCATGGGTTTGAAGCTAAGCCTTCCACTTCGCTTTGATTTGAAGCTAAATCATGTGTTTCGTATGGATTTGAAGCTAACTCGTTTGCTTCGCATGCAGTTGAAGCTAAATCATGTATATCACAAGTATTTGAAGCTGGACCATTTATTTCGCATGGATTCGAAGATAAGCATTCCACTTCGCATTGATTTGAAGCTAAATCATGTGGTTTGCATGGATTTGAGGATAAATCATATGTTTCGCATGGATTTGAAGCTAACTCGTTTGTTTCGCATGCGATTGAAGCTAAATCATGCATATCTCAAGTATTTGAAGCTGAACCATTTGTTTCGCATGGATTTGAAGCTAAGCCTTCTACTTCGCATTGATTTGAAGCTAAATCATGTGTTTCGCTTGGATTTGAAGCTATCTCGTTTGCTTCGCATGCAGTTGAAGATAAATCATGTATATCACAAGTATTTGAAGCTAAACCATTTGATTCGCATGGATTTGAAGCTAAGCCTTCAACTTCGCTTTGATAGGAAGCTAAATCATTTGGTTCGCATGGATTTGAAGATAACTCGTTTGTTTCGCATGCAGTTGAAGCTAAATCATGTTTATCACAAGTATCTGAAACTAAACCATTTGTTTCGCAAGAATATGAAGCTAACCCATGTGTTTCATATGAATTTGTAGCTAAATCAGGGGTTTCGCATGGATTTTAATCTAACTCGTTTGTTTCATATGCTGTTGATGCTAAATCATGTATATCACAAGTATTTGAAGCTATAGCATTTGATTCGCATGGATTTGAAGCTAAGCCTTCTACTTCGCATTGATTTGAAGCTGAATCCTGTGTTTCGCTTGAATTCGTATCTAACACGTTTGTTTCACATGAAGTTGAAGCTAAATCATGTATATCACAAGTATTTGAAGCTAAAGCACTTGTCTCGCATTGGTTTGAAGCTAAGCCTGCTACTTCGCATTGATTTAAAGCTGAATCCTGTGATCCGCATGGATTTGAAGCTAACTCGTTTGTTTCGCATGCGATTGAAGCTAAATCATGCATATCTCAAGTATTTGAAGCTGAACCATTTGTTTCGCATTGATTTGAAGCTAAGGCTTTTACTTCGCATTGATTTGAAGTTAAATTATGTGTTTCCCTTGGGTGTGACGCTAAATCGTTTATTCCGCATGCAGCTGAATCTAAATCATGTATATCACAAGTATTTGAAGCTAAACCATTTGACTCGCATTGATTTGAAGCTAAGACTTCTACGTCGCTTTGATTTGAAGCTAAATCATGTGTCCCGCATGGATTTGAAGATAACTGGTTTGTTTCGCATGCAGTTGAAGCTATATCACTTATGTCACAAGTATTTGAAGCTAAACCATTTGCTTCGCATTGATTTGAAGATAAGCCTTCTACATCGCATTGATTTGAAGCTGAATCCTGTGATACGCATGGATTCGAAGATAACTCGTTTGTTTCGCATGCAGTTGAATATATATCACTTATATCACAAGTATTTGAAGCTAAATCATGTGTTTCGCTTGGATTTGAAGCTAACACGCCTGTTTCACATGCTGTTGAAGCTAAATCATGTATACCACGAGTATTTGAAGCTGAACCATTTGTTTCGCATGAATATTAAGCTTAACCATGTGTTTCGAATGAATTTGAAACTAAATCATGTGTTTCGAATGGATTTGAAGCTAACTCGCTTGTTTCGCCTGCATTTGAAGCTAAATCATGTATATCACAAATATTTGAAGCTAAACCATTTTTTTCGCATTGATTTGAAGCTAAGGCTTCTACTTCGCATTGATTTGAAATTAAATCATGTGTTTTCCTTGGGTGTGACGCTAAATCGTTTGTTCCGCATGCAGCTGAATCTAAATCATGTATATCACAAGTATTTGAAGCTAAACAAATTGACTCGCATTGATTTGAAGCTAAGACTTCTACGTCGCATTGATTTGAAGCTAAATCATGTGTTTGGTATCGATTTGAAGCTAACTCGTTTGTTTCGCCAGCATTTGAAGCTAAATCATGTATATCACAATTATTTAAATCTAAAGCATTTGCTTCGCATTGATTTGTAGATAAGCCTTCTACTTCGCATTGATTTGAAGCTAAATCATGTGTTCCGCATGGATTTGAAGATAACTCGTTTGTTTCGCATGCAGTTGAAGCTATATCACTTATATCACAAGTATTTGAAGCTAAACCAATAGTTTCTCATGGATTTGAAGCTAAGCCTTCTACTTGGCATTGATTTGAAGCTGAATCATTTCTTTCGCTTGAATTTGAAGCTAACACGTTTTTTTCACATGCAGTTGAAGCTAAGTCATGTATATCACAAATACTTATATCTAAACCATATGTTTCGCATGAATTTGAAGATAAGCGTACCAGTTCGCATTGAATTGTAGCTAAATCATGTGTTCCGCATGGTTTGAAGCTAAATCATGTATGTCACACGTATTTGAAGCTTAACCATTTGTTTCGCATGAATATTAAGCTGATCCATGTGTTTCGACTGAATTTGAAGCTAAATCATGTGTTTCGCTTGGATTTGAAGCTAAACCTTCTACATCGCATTGATTTGAAGCTAAATCATGTGTTTCGTTTGGATTTGAAGCTAACTCGTTTGTTTCCCCTGCATTTGAAGCTATATCACTTATATGGCAATTATCTGAAGCTAAATCATTGGTTTCGCATGGATTTGAAGATAAACCTTCGACATCCCATTGATTTGCTGTTAAATCATGCGTTTTGCATGGATTTGAAGCTAACTCGTTTGTTTCCCTTGCATTTGAAGCTATGTCACTTATATCGCAATTATCTGATGCTAAATCATTAGTTTCGCATGGATTTGAAGCAAAAACTTCTACATCGCATTGATTTGCAGCTAATCATGTGTTACGCACGAATTTGAAGCTAAATCATGTGTTTCGCATGGATTTGAAGCTAAACATTCTACATCGCGTAGATTTGAAGCTAGCTCGTTTGTTCCGTCTGCATTTGAAACTATATCATATATATCGCAAGTATCTGAAGCTGAATCATTTGTTCCGCATGGATTTGATGCTGAGCCTTCTACTTCGCATTGATTTGAAGCTAAATCGTTTGTTTCGCATGGATTTGGAGCTAACTCGTTTGTTTCTCCTGCATTTGAAGCTATATCACACATCGAAAGTATGTGACCCTAAATCATTTGTTTCGCGTGGGTTTGAAGCTAAGCATTCTACATCGCATTGATTTGCTGCTAAATCATGTGTTTCGCATGGATTTCAAGCTAACTCGTTTGTTTTGCATGAAGTTGAAGCTAAATCATGTATATCACAAGTAGTTGAAGCTAAAGCATTTGATTCGCATGGATTTGAAGTTAAGCCTTCTACTTCGCATTGATTTGAAGCTACATCGTGTGTTTCGCTTGCATTTGAAGCTAACTCGTTTGTTTCGCATGCAGTTGATGCTAAATCATGTATAAAACAAGTATTCGAAACTAAACTATTCGCTTCGCATGAATTTGAAGCTAAATCATGAGTTTCGCATGGATTTGAAGATAACTCGTTTGTTTCGCCTGCATTTCAAGCTATATCACTTATATTCGCAAGTATTTGAAACTAAATCATTGGTTTCGCATGGATTTGAAGCTAAGCCTTGAACTTCCCATTGATTTGAAGCTAAATCATGTGTTTCGCTTGGATTTGAAGCTAACTCGTTCTTTTGCCTGCATTTGAAGCTATATCACTTATATTCGCAAGTATTTGAAACTAAATCATTCGTTTCGCTTGTATTCGAAGCTAATCCTTCTACTTCGCATCGAGTTAAAACTAACTCGTTTGTTTCGCATGCAGTTGAAGCTGAATCATGTATATCACAAGTATTTGAAGGTAGACCATTTGTTTTGCATTGATTTGAAGTTAAGGATTCTACTTCGCATTGATTTGAAGCTAAATCATGTATTTCGCTTGGAATGGAATCTAACTCGTTTGTTTCGCAAGCAGTTGAAGCTATATCATGTTTATCACAAGTATTTGAAGCTGAACCATTTGATTCGCATGAATATTAATCTAAACCATGTGTATCGCATGAATATTAAGCTAAAACATGTGTTTCGCATGAATTTGAAGCTAAATGGTGTGTTTCACGCGGATTTGAAGCTAACTCGTTTGCTTCCCCTGCATTTGTAACTATATCACATATATCGCAATTATCTGATGCTGAATCATTAGTTTCGCATGGATTTGAAGCAAAAACTTCTACATCGCATTGATTTGCAGCTAAATCATGTGTTACGCACGCATTTGAAGCTAAATCATGTGTTTCGCATGGATTTGAAGCTAAACATTCTACATCGCATAGATTTGAAGCTAGCTCGTTTGTTCCGTCTGCATTTGAAACTATATCACTTATATCGCAAGTATCTGAAGCTGAATCATTTGTTCCGCATGGATTTGAAGCTGAGCCTTCTACTTCGCATTGATTTGCTGCTCAATCATGCGTTTCGCATTGATTTGAAGCTAACTCGTTTGTTTCGTCTCCATTTGAAGCTATATCACTTATATCCCAAGCATCTGAAGCTAAATCATTTGTATCGCATGGATTTGAAGCTGAACCTTCTACATCGCATTGATTTGATGCTAGCTCGATTGTTTCGCATGGATTTGGAGCTAACTCGTTTGTTTCTCCTGCATTTGAAGCTATATCACAAATCGAAAGTATGTGACCCTAAATCATTTGTTTCGCGTGGGTTTGAAGCTAAGCATTCTACATCGCATTGATTTGCTGCTAAATCATGTGTTTCGTTTGGATTTGAAGCTAATATGTTTGTTTCGCATGCAGTTGAAGCTAAATCAACCATGTCACAAGTATTTGAAGCTGAACCATTTGTTTCTCATGCATTTGAAGCTAAGCCTTCCTCTTCGCATTGATTTGAAGCTAAACCATATGTTTCGCATGAATTTTAAGATAAGCCTTCAAGTTCGCAATGATTTGTAGCTAAATCATTTGTTCCGCATGGTTTGAAGCTAAATCATGTATGTCACATTTATTTGAAGCTGAACCATTTGTTTCGCATGAATATTAAGCTGAACCACGTGTTTCGAATGAATTTGAAGCTAAATCATGTGTTTCGCGTGGATTTGAACCTAACTCGTAAGTTTGTCATGCAGTTGCAGCTAAATCATGTTTATCACAAGTATCTGAAACTAACCCAATATAATATATATTTGAAGATATATCATTTGTTTCGCATGGATACGAAGATCAGCCTTCTACTTCGCATTAATTTGAATCTATATCAATTGTTTCGCAAGGATTTGAAGCTAACTCGTTTGTTTCGCATGCAGTTGAAGCTAAATTATGAAAATCACAAGTATTTATATCTAAACCATATGTTTCGCATGAATTTTAATATAAGCCTTCCAGTTCGCATTGATTTGTAGCGAAATCATGTTTCCGCATGGTTGGAAGCTAAAATATGTATGTCACATTTATTTGAAGCTGAACCATTTGCTTCGCATGAATATTAAGCTGAACCACGTGTTTCGAATGAATTTGAAGCTAAATCATGTGTTTCGCATGGATTTGAAGCTAACTCGTTTGTGTCGCCTGCATTTGGAGCTGAATCATGTATATCACAAGTATTTGAAGCTAAACAATTTGATTCGTATGAATTTGTAGCTAAATCTTCTACTTCGCATTGATTTGAACAAAATTATGTCTTTCGCATGGACTTGAAGCTAAGCATTCTACTTCGCATTGATTTGAAGCTAAATCATGTATTTCGCTTGGAATGGAAGCTAACTCGTTTGTTTCGCATGCAGTTGAAGCTATATCATGTTTATCACAAGTATTTGAAGCTGAACCATTTGATTCGCATGAATATTAATCTAAACCACGTGTATCTCATGAATATTAAGCTAAAACATGTGTTTCGCATGAATTTGAAGCTAAGTGGTGTGTTTCACGCGGATTTGAAGCAAACTCGTTTGTTTCCCCTGCATTTGAAACTATATCACTTATATCGCAAGTATCTGAAGCTAAAACATTGGTTTCGAATGGATTTGAAGCTAAACATTCTACATCGCATTGATTTGCAGCTAAATCATGTATTTCGCATGGATTTGAAGCTAACTCGTTTGTTTCGCATGCAGATGAAGCTATATCACATATATCGCAATTATCTGAAGCTAAATCATTGGTTTCGCATGGATTTGAAGTTAAACCTTCGACATCCCATTGATTTGATGTTAAATCATGCGTTTTGCATGGATTTGAAGCTAACTCGTTTGTTTCCCTTGCATTTGAAGCTATGTCACTTATATCGCAATTATCTGATGCTAAATCATTAGTTTCGCATGGATTTGAAGCAAAAACTTCTACATCGCATTGATTTGCAGCTAAATCATGTGTTACGCACGAATTTGAAGCTAAATCATGTGTTTCGCATGGATTCGAAGATAAGCATTCCACTTCGCATTGATTTGAAGCTAAATCATGTGGTTTGCATGGATTTGAGGATAAATCATGTGTTTCGCATGGATTTGAAGCTAACTCGTTTGTTTCGCATGCGATTGAAGCTAAATCATGCATATCTCAAGTATTTGAAGCTGAACCATTTGTTTCGCATGGATTTGAAGCTAAGCCTTCTACTTCGCATTGAATTGTAGCTAAATCATGTGTTCCGCATGGTTTGAAGCTAAATGATGTATGTCACACGTATTTGAAGCTTAACCATTTGTTTCGCATGAATATTAAGCTGAACCATGTGTTTCGACTGAATTTGAAGCTAAATCATGTGTTTCGCATGGATTTGAAGTTAACTCGTTTGTGTCGCCTGCATTTGAAGCTAAATCATGTATATCACAAGTACTTGAAGCTAAACGATTTATTTCGCATGGATTCGAAGATAAGCCATCTACTTCGCATTGATTTGCAGCTAAATCATGTGTTTCGCACGAATTTGAAGCTAATAGATGTGTTTCGCATTAATTTTAAGCTAAATCATGTGCTACGTATGGAATTGAAGTTAACTGGTCTGTTTCTCCTGCATTTGAAGCTATATCACAAATCGAATGTATGTGACCCTAAATAATTTGCTTCGCGTGGGTTTGAATCTAAGCATTCTACATCGCATTGATTTGCTGCTAAATCATGCGTTTTGCATGGATTTGAAGCTAACTCATTTGTTTCCCTTGCATTTGAAGCTATGTCACTTATATCGCAATTATCTGATGCTAAATCATTAGTTTCGCATGGATTTGAAGCAAAAACTTCTACATCGCATTGATTTGCAGCTAAATCATGTGTTACGCACGAATTTGAAGCTAAATCATGTGTTTCGCATGGATTTGAAGCTAAACATTCTACATCGCATAGATTTGAAGCTAGCTCGTTTGTTCCGTCTGCATTTGAAACTATATCATATATATCGCAAGTATCTGAAGCTGAATCATTTGTTCCGCATGGATTTGATGCTGAGCCTTCTACTTCGCATTGATTTGAAGCTAAATCGTTTGTTTCGCATGGATTTGGAGCTAACTCGTTTGTTTCTCCTGCATTTGAAGCTATATCACACATCGAAAGTATGTGACCCTAAATCATTTGTTTCGCGTGGGTTTGAAGCTAAGCATTCTACATCGCATTGATTTGCTGCTAAATCATGTGTTTCGCATGGATTTCAAGCTAACTCGTTTGTTTTGCATGAAGTTGAAGCTAAATCATGTATATCACAAGTAGTTGAAGCTAAAGCATTTGATTCGCATGGATTTGAAGTTAAGCCTTCTACTTCGCATTGATTTGAAGCTACATCGTGTGTTTCGCTTGCATTTGAAGCTAACTCGTTTGTTTCGCATGCAGTTGATGCTAAATCATGTATAAAACAAGTATTCGAAACTAAACTATTCGCTTCGCATGAATTTGAAGCTAAATCATGAGTTTCGCATGGATTTGAAGATAACTCGTTTGTTTCGCCTGCATTTCAAGCTATATCACTTATATTCGCAAGTATTTGAAACTAAATCATTGGTTTCGCATGGATTTGAAGCTAAGCCTTGAACTTCCCATTGATTTGAAGCTAAATCATGTGTTTCGCTTGGATTTGAAGCTAACTCGTTTTTTTCGCCTGCATTTGAAGCTATATCACTTATATTCGCAAGTATTTGAAACTAAATTATTCGTTTCGCTTGTATTCGAAGCTAATCCTTCTACTTCGCATCGAGTTAAAACTAACTCGTTTGTTTCGCATGCAGTTGAAGCTGAATCATGTATATCACAAGTATTTGAAGGTAGACCATTTGTTTTGCATTGATTTGATGTTAAGGATTCTACTTCGCATTGATTTGAAGCTAAATCATGTATTTCGCTTGGAATGGAAGCTAACTGGTTTGTTTCGCAAGCAGTTGAAGCTATATCATGTTTATCACAAGTATTTGAAGCTGAACCATTTGATTCGCATGAATATTAATCTAAACCATGTGGATCGCATGAATATTAAGCTAAAACATGTGTTTCGCATGAATTTGAAGCTAAATGGTGTGTTTCACGCGGATTTGAAGCTAACTCGTTTGCTTCCCCTGCATTTGTAACTATATCACATATATCGCAATTATCTGATGCTGAATCATTAGTTTCGCATGGATTTGAAGCAAAAACTTCTACATCGCATTGATTTGCAGCTAAATCATGTGTTACGCACGCATTTGAAGCTAAATCATGTGTTTCGCATGGATTTGAAGCTAAACATTCTACATCGCATAGATTTGAAGCTAGCTCGTTTGTTCCGTCTGCATTTGAAACTATATCACTTATATCGCAAGTATCTGAAGCTGAATCATTTGTTCCGCATGGATTTGAAGCTGAGCCTTCTACTTCGCATTGATTTGCTGCTCAATCATGCGTTTCGCATTGATTTGAAGCTAACTCGTTTGTTTCGTCTCCATTTGAAGCTATATCACTTATATCACAAGCATCTGAAGCTAAATCATTTGTATCGCATGGATTTGAAGCTGAACCTTCTACATCGCATTGATTTGATGCTAGCTCGATTGTTTCGCATGGATTTGGAGCTAACTCGTTTGTTTCTCCTGCATTTGAAGCTATATCACAAATGGAAAGTATGTGACCCTAAATCATTTGTTTCGCGTGGGTTTGAAGCTAAGCATTCTACATCGCATTGATTTGCTGCTAAATCATGTGTTTCGCATGGATTTGCTGCTAACTCGTTTCTTTCCCCTGCATTTGAAGCTAGATCACTTATATCGCATGTATCTGATGCAAAATCATTTGTGTCGCATGGATTTGAAGGTAACTTGTTTCGCCTGCATTTGAAGCTAAGCCTTCTACTTCGCATTGATTGGAAACTAAATCATGTGTTTCGTTTGGATTTGAAGCTAATATGTTTGTTTCGCATGCAGTTGTAGCTAAATCAACCATGTCACAAGTATTTGAAGCTGAACCATTTGTTTCTCATGCATTTGAAGCTAAGCCTTCCACTTCGCATTGATTTGAAGCTAAACCATATGTTTCGCATGAATTTTAAGATAAGCCTTCAAGTTCGCAATGATTTGTAGCTAAATCATTTGTTCCGCATGGTTTGAAGCTAAATCATGTATGTCACATTTATTTGAAGCTGAACCATTTGTTTCGCATGAATATTAAGCTGAACCACGTGTTTCGAATGAATTTGAAGCTAAATCATGTGTTTCGCGTGGATTTGAACCTAACTCGTAAGTTTGTCATGCAGTTGAAGCTAAATCATGTTTATCACAAGTATCTGAAACTAACCCAATATAATATATATTTGAAGATATATCATTTGTTTCGCATGGATACGAAGATCAGCCTTCTACTTCGCATTAATTTGAATCTATATCAATTGTTTCGCAAGGATTTGAAGCTAACTCGTTTGTTTCGCATGCAGTTGAAGCTAAATTATGAAAATCACAAGTATTTATATCTAAACCATATGTTTCGCATGAATTTTAATATAAGCCTTCCAGTTCGCATTGATTTGTAGCTAAATCATGTTTCCGCATGGTTGGAAGCTAAAATATGTATGTCACATTTATTTGAAGCTGAACCATTTGCTTCGCATGAATATTAAGCTGAACCACGTGTTTCGAATGAATTTGAAGCTAAATCATGTGTTTCGCATGGATTTGAAGCTAACTCGTTTGTGTCGCCTGCATTTGGAGCTGAATCATGTATATCACAAGTATTTGAAGCTAAACAATTTGATTCGTATGAATTTGTAGCTAAATCTTCTACTTCGCATTGATTTGAACAAAATTATGTCTTTCGCATGGACTTGAAGCTAAGCATTCTACTTCGCATTGATTTGAAGCTAAATCATGTATTTCGCTTGGAATGGAAGCTAACTCGTTTGTTTCGCATGCAGTTGAAGCCATATCATGTTTATCACAAGTATTTGAAGCTGAACCATTTGATTCGCATGAATATTAATCTAAACCACGTGTATCTCATGAATATTAAGCTAAAACATGTGTTTCGCATGAATTTGAAGCTAAGTGGTGTGTTTCACGCGGATTTGAAGCAAACTCGTTTGTTTCCCCTGCATTTGAAACTATATCACTTATATCGCAAGTATCTGAAGCTAAAACATTGGTTTCGAATGGATTTGAAGCTAAACATTCTACATCGCATTGATTTGCAGCTAAATCATGTATTTCGCATGGATTTGAAGCTAACTCGTTTGTTTCGCATGCAGATGAAGCTATATCACATATATCGCAATTATCTGAAGCTAAATCATTGGTTTCGCATGGATTTGAAGTTAAACCTTCGACATCCCATTGATTTGATGTTAAATCATGCGTTTTGCATGGATTTGAAGCTAACTCGTTTGTTTCCCTTGCATTTAAATCTATATCACAAATCGAAAGTATGTGACTCTAAATCATTTGTTTCGCGTGGGTTTGAAGCTAAGCATTCTACATCGCATTCATTTGCTGCTAAATCATGTGTTTTGCATGGATTTGAAGCTAACTCGTTTGTTTCCCTTGCATTTGAAGCTGTATCACTTATATCGCAATTATCTGATGCTAAATCATTAGTTTCGCATAGATTTGAAGCAAAACCTTCTACATCGCATTGATTTGCAGCTAAATCATGTGTTTCGCTTGGATTTGAAGCTAACTCGTTTGTTTCGCAAGCAGATGAAGCTATATCACATATATCGCAATTATCTGAAGCTAAATCATTGGTTTCGCATGGATTTGAAGCTAAACCTTCGACATCGCATTGATTTGCTGTTAAATCATGTGTTTTGCATGGATTTGAAGCTAACTCGTTTGTTGCGCATGCAGTTGAATCTAAATAACGTATATCACAAGTATCTGAATCTAAAGTATTTGTTTGGCATGGATTTGAATCTAATCCACGTGTATCGCATGAGTTTTAAGCTAAATCATGTGTTCCGCGTGGATTTGAAGCTAACTCGATTGTTTCGACTGCACTTGAAGCAATATCACTTATATCGCTAGTATCAGAAGCTAAATCATTTGTTTCGCATGGATTTGAAGCTAAACCTGCAACGTCGCATTGATGTGCAGCTAAATCATGTGTTTCGCATGGATCTGAAGCTTACTCGTTTGTTTCCCCTGCATTTGAAGCTATATCATTTATATCGCAAGTATCTGATGCTAAATCATTTGTTTCGCATGGATTTGTCGCTAAATCTTCTACATCGCATTGATTTGCAGCAAAATCATGTGTTTCGCTTTGATTTTAAGCTAACTCGTTTGTTTCCCTTGCATTTGAAGCTATATCACTTATATCGCAATTATCTGATGCTAAATCATTAGTTTCGCATGGATTTGAAGCAAAACCTTCTACATCGCATTGATTTGAACCTAAATCATGTGTTTCGCACGAATTTGAAGCTAATAGATGTGTTTCGCATCAATTTTAAGCTAAATCATGTGTTACGTATTGAATTGAAGCTAACTGGTTTGTTTCGGCAGCATTTGAAGCTATATAGCCTATATCCCAACTGTTTGAATCTCAATCATTTGTTTCGCATGGATTTGAAGCTAAACCTTCTACATCGCATTGATTTGCAGCTAAATCCTGTGTTTCGCATGGATTTGAAGCTTACTCGTCTGTTTCGTCTGCATTTGAAGCTATATCACTTATATCCCGAGTGTTTGAAGCTAAATGAGTTGTTCCGCATGGATTAGAAACTAAGCCTTCTACTTCGCATTGATTTGAAGCTAAATCCTTTGTTTCGCATGGATTTGGAGCTAACTCGTTTGTTTCTCCTGCATTTGAAGCCATATCACAAATCGTATGTATGTGACCCTAAATATATTATTTCGCGTGGGTTTGAAGCTAAGCATTCAACATCGCATTGATTTGCTGCTAAATCATGTGTTTTACATGGATTTGAAGCTAAGCATTCTACATCGCATGGATTTGAAGCTAACTCGATTGTTTCGTCTGCATTTGAAACTATATCACTTATATCGCAAGTATCTGAAGCTAAATCATTTGTGTCGCATGGATTTGAAGCTAAACCTACTACATAGCATTGATTTGAAGCTCAATCATGTGTTTTGCATGGATTTGAAGCTAACTCGTTTGTTTCCCCTGCATTTGAAGCTATGTCACTTATATCGCAAGTATCTGATGCTAAATAATTTGTGTCGCGTGGATTTGAAGCAAATCCTTCTACATCGCATTGATTTGCAGCTACATCATGTGTTTCGCACGAATTTGAAGCTAATAGATGTGTTTCGCATTAATTTTAAGCTAAATCATGTGTTACGTATGGAATTGAAGTTAACTGGTATGTTTCTCCTGCATTTGATGCTATATCACAAATCGAATGTACGTGAGCCTAAATAATTTGCTTCGCGTGGGTTTGAATCTAAGCATTCTACATCGCATTGATTTGCTGCTAAATCATGTGTTTTGCACGGATTTGAAGCTAACTCGTTTGTTTCGCATGGATTTGAACCTAAACCTTCGACATCGCATTGATTTCCTGTTAAATCATGTGTTTTGCATGGATTTGAAGCTAACTCGTTTGTTTCCCATGCATTTGAAGCTGTATCACTTATATCGCAATTATCTGATGCTAAATCATTAGTTTCGCATAGATTTGAAGCAAAACCTTCTACATCGCATTGATTTGCAGCTAAATCATGTGTTTCGCACGAATTTGAAGCTAATAGATGTGTTTCGCATTAATTTTAAGCTAAATCATGTGTTACGTATGGAATTGAAGCTAACTGGTTTGTTTCGCCTGCATTTGAAGCTATATAGCTTATATCCAAACTGTTTGAAGCTCAATCATTTGTTTCGCATGGATTTGAAGCTAACTCGTTTGTTGCGCATGCAGTTGAATCTAAATAACGTATATCACAAGTATCTGCATCTAAAGTATTTGTTTGGCATGGATTTTAATCTAATCCACGTGTATCGCATGAGTTTTAAGCTAAATCATGTGTTCCGCGTGGATTTGAAGCTAACTCGTTTGTTTCGACTGCACTTGAAGCAATATCACTTATATCGCTAGTATCAGAATCTAAATCATTTGTTTCGCATGGATTTGAAGCTAAACCTGCAACGTCGCATTGATTTGCAGCTAAATCATGTGTTTCGCATGGATCTGAAGCTTACTCGTTTGTTTCCCCTGCATTTGAAGCTATATCACTTATATCGCAATTATCTGATGCTAAATCATTAGTTTCGCATGGATTTGAAGCTAAACCTCCTACATCGCATTGATTTGCAGCTAAATCATGTGTTTCGCAAGGATTTGAAGCTAACTCGTTTGATTCGTCTGCACTTGAAGGCATATCACTTATATCCCAAGTGTTTGAAGCTAAAACATTTGTTTCGCATGGATTTGAAGCTAAACCTTCTACATCGCATTGATTTGAAGCTAAATCAAGTGTTTCGCTTGTATATGAAGCTAACTCGTTTGTTTCGCCTGCAGTTGAATCTATATCACTTATGTCGCAAGTATTTGAAGCTACATCATTTGTTCCGCATGGATTAGAAGCTAAGTCTTCTACTCCGCATTGATTTGAAGCTAAATCGTTTGTTTCGCATGGATTTGGAGGAAACTCGTTTGTTTCGTCTGCATTTGAAGCTATGTCACTTATATCGTAAGTATCTGAAGCGAAATCATTTGTGTCGCATGCATTTGAAGCTAAACTTGCCACACAGCATTGATTTGAAGCTTAATCATGTGTTTTGCATGGTATTGAGGCTAACTCGTTTGTTTCCCCTGCATTTGAAGCTATATCACTTATATCGCAAGTATCTGAAGCTAAATCATTTGTTTCGCATGGATTTGAAGCTAAACCTTCTACATCGCATTGATTTGCAGCTAAATCATGTGTTTCGCAAGGATTTGAAGCTAACTCGTTTGATTCGTTTGCACTTGAAGGCATATCACTTATATCCCAAGTGTTTGAAGCTAAATCATTTGTTTCGCATGGATTTGAAGCTAAACCTTCTACATCGCATTGATTTGACGATAAATCATGTGTTTCGCTTGGATATGAAGCTAACTCGTTTGTTGCGCATGCAGATGGATCCAAATAACGTATATCCTAAGCATTTGTAGCTAAACCATCTGTTTCGTATGGATTTCAAGCTAATCCTTCTACTTCGAATTGATTTGTAGCTAAATCATGTGTATCGCATGGATTTTGAAGCTAATTCTTTTGCGTTCCCTACTTTTGAAGCTATATCACTTATATCGCAAGTATCTGAACCTAAATCATTTGTTTCGCATGGACGTGACGCTAAACCTTCTAAATCGCATTGATTTGCAGCAAAATCATGTGTTACGCTTGGATTTGTAGCTAACTCGTTTGTTTCCCTTCCATTTGAAGCTGTATCACATATATCGCAATTATCTGATGCTAAATCATTAGTTTCGCATAGATTTGAAGCAAAACCTTCTACATCGCATTGATTTGCAACTAAATCATGTGTTTCGCTTGGATTTGAAGCTAACTCGTTTGTTTCGCAAGCAGATGAAGCTATATCACATATATCGCAATTATCTGAAGCTAAATCATTGGTTTCGCATGGATTTGAAGCTAAACCTTCGACATCGCATTGATTTGGTGTTAAATCATGTGTTTTGCATGGATTTTGAAGCTAACTCGTTTGATTCGTCTGCATTCGAAGCAATATCACTTATATCGCAAGTATCTGAAGCTAAATTATTTGTGTCGCATGGATTTGAAGCTAAACCTACTACATAGCATTGATTTAAAGCTCAATCATGTGTTTTGCATGGATATGAAGCTAACTCGTTTGTTTCCCCTGCATTTGAAGGTATGTCACTTACATCGCTAGTAACTGATGCTAAATCACTTCATTCGCATGGATTTGAAGCTAAACCTTCTAAATCGCATTGATTTGCAGTTGAATCACGTGTTTCGTATGGATTTGAAGCTAACTCGTTTGTTTCGCCGGCATTTGTAGCTAAATAATGTAAATCACAAGTATTTGATGCTAATCCGTTTGTTTCGCACGGATTCGAAGATAAGCCTTTTACTTCGCATTGATTTGAAGATAAATCATGTGTTCCGCATGGATTTGAAGATAACTCGTTTGTTTCGCCTGCATTAGAAGCTAAATCATGTGTTTCGCATTGATTTGAAGTTAACTCGTTTGTGTCGCCTGCATTTGAAGATAAATCATGTATATCACAAGTAGTTGAAGCTAAACCGTTTGTTTCGCACGGATTCGAAGATAAGCCTTATACTTCGCATTGATTTGTCGATAAATCGAGTGTTTCGCATGGATTTGAAGCTAACTCGTTTGTTTCGCCTGCATTTGAAGCAAAATCGTGTATATCACAAGTATTTGAAGCTGGACCATTTGTTTGGCATGAATATTAAGCTAAACCATGTGTTTCGAATGAATTTGAAGCTAAATCATGTGTTTCGCTTGGATTTGAAGATAACTCGTTTGTTTCGCCGACATTTGAAGCTAAATCATGTAAATCACAATTATTTGTAGCTAAACCATTTGTTTCGCATGGATTTGAAGCTATGCCTTCTACTTCGCATTGATTTGAAACTAAATCATGTGTTTCGCATGGATTTGAAGCTAACTTTTTTGTTTCGCCTGCATTTGAAGCTAAATCATGTATATCACAAGTATTTGAAGCTAAACTATTTGTTTCGCACGGATTCGAAGACAATCCATCTACTTCGCATTGAATTGAAGCTAAATCATGTGTTTCGCATGGATTTGAAGCTAACTCGTTTGTTTCGCAGGCAGTTGAAGCTATATCACTTATATCACAAGTATTTGAAGCTAAACCGTTTGTTTCGCACGGATTCGAAGATAAGCCTTTTACTTCGCATTGATTTGAAGATAAATCATGTGTTTCGCATGGATTTGAAGCTAACTCGTTTGTTTCGCCTGCATTTGAAGCAAAATCATGTATATCACAAGTATTTGAAGCAGAACCATTTGTTTGGCATGAATATTAAGCTAAACCATGTGTTGCGAATGAATTTGAAGCTAAATAATGTGTTTGGCATGGATTTGAAGCTAACTCGTTTGTTTCGCCAGCGTTTGAAGCTAAATCATGTATGTCACAAGTATTTGAAGCTTAACCATTTGATTCGCTTGGATTTGAAGCCAAGCCTTCTACTTCGCATTGATTTGATGCTAAAACATGTGTTCCGCATGAATTTGAAGCTAAATCATGTGTTTCGAATGAATTTGAAGCTAAATCATGTGTTTCGCTTGGATTTGAAGATAACTCGTTTGTTTCGCCGACATTTGAAGCTAAATCATGTAAATCACAAGTATTTGTAGCTAAACCATTTGTTTCGCATGGATTTGAAGCTATGCCTTCTACTTCGCATTGATTTGAAGAAAAATCATTTGTTAAGTTTGGATTTGAAGCTAACTCGATTGTTTCGCCTGCATTTAATGCTATATCACTTATATCGCAATTATCTAAAGATAAATCATTTGTTTCTCATGTATTTGATGTTAAGCCTTCTACTTCGCGTTGATTTGAAACTAAATCATGTGTTTCGCATGGATTTGAAGCTAACTCGATTGTTTCGCCTGCATTTAATGCTATATCACTTATATCGCAATTATCTAAAGATAAATCATTTGTTTCTCATGTATTTGAAGCTAAGCCTTCTACTTCGCATTGATTTGAAACTAAATCATGTGTTTCGCATGGATTTGAAGCTAACTTGTTTGTTTCGCCTGCATTTGAAGCTAAATCATGTATATCACAAGTATTTGAAGCTAAACTATTTGTTTCGCACGGATTCGAAGACAATCCATCTACTTCGCATTGAATTGAAGCTAAATCATGTGTTTCGCATGGATTTGAAGCTAACTCGTTTGTTTCGCAGGCAGTTGAAGCTATATCACTTATATCACAAGTATTTGAAGCTAAACCGTTTGTTTCGCACGGATTCGAAGATAAGCCTTTTACTTCGCATTGATTAGAAGATAAATCATGTGTTTCGCATGGATTTGAAGATAACTCGTTTGTTCCGCCGGCATTTGTAGCTAAATAATGTAAATCACAAATATTTGATGCTAATCCGTTTGTTTCGCACGGATTCGAAGATAAGCCTTTTACTTCGCATTGATTTGAAGATAAATCATGTGCTTCGCATGGATTTGAAGCTAACCCGTATGTTTCGCCAGCATTTGAAGCTAAATCATGTATATCATAAGTATTTGTAACTAAACCATTTGCTTCGCATGGATTTGAAGCTATGCCTTCTACTTCGCATTGATTTGAAGCTAAATCATGTGCTTCGCTTGGATTTGAAGCTAAGCCTTCTACTTCGCATTGATTTGCAGTTAAATCATGTGTTTCCCTTGGGTGAGAAGCTAAATCTTTTGTCTCGCATGCAGCTGATGCTAAATCATGTATATCACACGTATTTGATGCTATACCAATTGATACGCAGGGATTTGAAACTATGCCTCCTAAATCGCATTAACTTGAAGCTAAATCATGTGCTTCGCTTGGATTTGAAGCTAAGCCTTCTACTTCGCATTGATTTGAAGCTAAATCATGTGATTCGCGTGGATTTGAAGCTAACTCGTTTGTTTCGCATGCAGTTGAAGCTAAATCATGTATATCACAAGTATTTGAAGCGTTACCATTTGTTTCGCATGTATTTGAAGATAAGCCTTCTATTTCGCATGAATTTGAAGCTAAATCTTGTGTTTGGTTTGGATTTGAAACTAACTCGATGTTTCGGCTGCATTTGAAGCTAAGTCATGTATAACACAAGAATTTGAAGCTAAAGCATTTGATTCGCATGGATTTGAAGCTAAGCCTTCTACTTCGCATTGATTTGAAGCTAAATCATGTGATTCGCATGGATTTGAAGATAACTCGTTTGTTTCACATGCAGTTGAAGCTCAATCATGTATATCACAAGTATTTGATGCTATACCAATTGATTCGCAGGGATTTGAAACTAAGCCTCCTACTTCGCATTAATTTGAAGCTAAATCATGTGCTTCGCTTGGATTTGAAGCTAAGCCTTCTACTTCGCATTGATTTGAAGCTAAATCATGTGATTCGCGTGGATATGAAGCTAACTTGTTTGTTTCGAATGCAGTTGAAGATAAATCAAGTATATCACAAGTATTTGAAGCTAAACCATTAGCTTGCATGGATTCGAAGGTAAGCCTTCTACTTCGCATGAATTTCAAGCAAAATCATGTGTTTCGTTTGGATTTGAAACAAACTCGATTGTTTCGGCTGCATTTGAACCTAAATCACGTATAACACAAGTATTTGAAGCTGAAGCAGTTGATTCGCATGGATTTGAAGCTAAATCATGTGTTTCGCTTGGATTTGAAGCGAACTCGTTTCTATCGGATGCAGTTGAAGCTAAATTATGAATATAACAAGTACTTGTATCTAAACCATGTGTTTCGCACGAATTTGAAGCTAAACCATGTGTTCGCACGAATTTGAAGCTAAACCATGTGTTTCGCATGAATTTAATTCTAAATCATGTGTTTCGTTCTGATTTGAAGCTAACTCGTTTGTTTCGTATGCATTTGATGCTATTTCATTTATATCGCAAGTATTTGAAGGTAACTCAATTCTTTCGCATGGGTTTGAAGCTTGCCTTCAACATCGCATTGATTTGAAGAAAAACCACTTGTTTCGCATGGATTTGATGCTAAACCTTGTACTTCGCTTTGATTTGAAGCAAAATCATTTGTTTCGCTTGAATTTGAAGCTAACACGTCTCTCTCACGCGCAGTTGGAGTTAAATCATGTATATCACGAGTATTTGAAGCTAAACCATTTGTTTCGGATGGATTTGAAGATAAGCCTTCTACTTCGCATTGATTTGAAGCTAAATCATGTGTATCGCATGGATTTGAAGCAAACACGTTTGTTTCGCCTGCATTTGAAGCTGAATCATTTATATGACAAGTATTTGTAGCTAAACCATTTGATTCGTATGGATTTGTAGCTAAATCTTCTACTTCGCATTGATTTGAACAAAATTATGTCTTTCGCATGGACTTGAAGCTAAGCCTTCTACTTCGCATGCATTTGAAGCTACATCATGTGTTTCACTTGGATTTGAAGCTAACTCGTTTGTTTCGCCTGCATTTGGAGCTGAATCATGTATATCACAAGTATTTGAAGCGTTACCATTTGTTTCGCATGTATTTGAAGATAAGCCTTCTATTTCGCATGAATTTGAAGCTAAATCTTGTGTTTGGTTTGGATTTGAAACTAACTCGATGTTTCGGCTGCATTTGAAGCTAAGTCATGTATAACACAAGAATTTGAAGCTAAAGCATTTGATTCGCATGGATTTGAAGCTAAGCCTTCTACTTCGCATTGATTTGAAGCTAAATCATGTGATTCGCATGGATTTGAAGATAACTCGTTTGTTTCACATGCAGTTGAAGCTCAATCATGTATATCACAAGTATTTGATGCTATACCAATTGATTCGCAGGGATTTGAAACTAAGCCTCCTACTTCGCATTAATTTGAAGCTAAATCATGTGCTTCGCTTGGATTTGAAGCTAAGCCTTCTACTTCGCATTGATTTGAAGCTAAATCATGTGATTCGCGTGGATATGAAGCTAACTTGTTTGTTTCGAATGCAGTTGAAGATAAATCAAGTATATCACAAGTATTTGAAGCTAAACCATTAGCTTGCATGGATTCGAAGGTAAGCCTTCTACTTCGCATGAATTTCAAGCAAAATCATGTGTTTCGTTTGGATTTGAAACAAACTCGATTGTTTCGGCTGCATTTGAACCTAAATCACGTATAACACAAGTATTTGAAGCTGAAGCAGTTGATTCGCATGGATTTGAAGCTAAATCATGTGTTTCGCTTGGATTTGAAGCGAACTCGTTTCTATCGGATGCAGTTGAAGCTAAATTATGATTATAACAAGTACTTGTATCTAAACCATGTGTTTCGCATGAATTTGAAGCTAAACCATGTGTTCGCACGAATTTGAAGCTAAACCATGTGTTTCGCATGAATTTAATTCTAAATCATGTGTTTCGTTCTGATTTGAAGCTAACTCGTTTGTTTCGTATGCATTTGATGCTATTTCATTTATATCGCAAGTATTTGAAGGTAACTCAATTCTTTCGCATGGGTTTGAAGCTTGCCTTCAACATCGCATTGATTTGAAGAAAAACCACTTGTTTCGCATGGATTTGATGCTAAACCTTGTACTTCGCTTTGATTTGAAGCAAAATCATTTGTTTCGCTTGAATTTGAAGCTAACACGTCTCTCTCACGCGCAGTTGGAGTTAAATCATGTATATCACGAGTATTTGAAGCTAAACCATTTGTTTCGGATGGATTTGAAGATAAGCCTTCTACTTCGCATTGATTTGAAGCTAAATCATGTGTATCGCATGGATTTGAAGCAAACACGTTTGTTTCGCCTGCATTTGAAGCTGAATCATTTATATGACAAGTATTTGTAGCTAAACCATTTGATTCGTATGGATTTGTAGCTAAATCTTCTACTTCGCATTGATTTGAACAAAATTATGTCTTTCGCATGGACTTGAAGCTAAGCCTTCTACTTCGCATGCATTTGAAGCTACATCATGTGTTTCACTTGGATTTGAAGCTAACTCGTTTGTTTCGCCTGCATTTGGAGCTGAATCATGTATATCACAAGTATTTGAAGCGTTACCATTTGTTTCGCATGTATTTGAAGATAAGCCTTCTATTTCGCATGAATTTGAAGCTAAATCTTGTGTTTGGTTTGGATTTGAAACTAACTCGATGTTTCGGCTGCATTTGAAGCTAAGTCATGTATAACACAAGAATTTGAAGCTAAAGCATTTGATTCGCATGGATTTGAAGCTAAGCCTTCTACTTCGCATTGATTTGAAGCTAAATCATGTGATTCGCATGGATTTGAAGATAACTCGTTTGTTTCACATGCAGTTGAAGCTCAATCATGTATATCACAAGTATTTGATGCTATACCAATTGATTCGCAGGGATTTGAAACTAAGCCTCCTACTTCGCATTAATTTGAAGCTAAATCATGTGCTTCGCTTGGATTTGAAGCTAAGCCTTCTACTTCGCATTGATTTGAAGCTAAATCATGTGATTCGCGTGGATATGAAGCTAACTTGTTTGTTTCGAATGCAGTTGAAGATAAATCAAGTATATCACAAGTATTTGAAGCTAAACCATTAGCTTGCATGGATTCGAAGGTAAGCCTTCTACTTCGCATGAATTTCAAGCAAAATCATGTGTTTCGTTTGGATTTGAAACAAACTCGATTGTTTCGGCTGCATTTGAACCTAAATCACGTATAACACAAGTATTTGAAGCTGAAGCAGTTGATTCGCATGGATTTGAAGCTAAATCATGTGTTTCGCTTGGATTTGAAGCGAACTCGTTTCTATCGGATGCAGTTGAAGCAAAATTATGATTATAACAAGTACTTGTATCTAAACCATGTGTTTCGCATGAATTTGAAGCTAAACCATGTGTTCGCACGAATTTGAAGCTAAACCATGTGTTTCGCATGAATTTAATTCTAAATCATGTGTTTCGTTCTGATTTGAAGCTAACTCGTTTGTTTCGTATGCATTTGATGCTATTTCATTTATATCGCAAGTATTTGAAGGTAACTCAATTCTTTCGCATGGGTTTGAAGCTTGCCTTCAACATCGCATTGATTTGAAGAAAAACCACTTGTTTCGCATGGATTTGATGCTAAACCTTGTACTTCGCTTTGATTTGAAGCAAAATCATTTGTTTCGCTTGAATTTGAAGCTAACACGTCTCTCTCACGCGCAGTTGGAGTTAAATCATGTATATCACGAGTATTTGAAGCTAAACCATTTGTTTCGGATGGATTTGAAGATAAGCCTTCTACTTCGCATTGATTTGAAGCTAAATCATGTGTATCGCATGGATTTGAAGCAAACACGTTTGTTTCGCCTGCATTTGAAGCTGAATCATTTATATGACAAGTATTTGTAGCTAAACCATTTGATTCGTATGGATTTGTAGCTAAATCTTCTACTTCGCATTGATTTGAACAAAATTATGTCTTTCGCATGGACTTGAAGCTAAGCCTTCTACTTCGCATGCATTTGAAGCTACATCATGTGTTTCACTTGGATTTGAAGCTAACTCGTTTGTTTCGCCTGCATTTGGAGCTGAATCATGTATATCACAATTATTTGAAGCTAAACCATTTGATTCGTATGGATATGTTGCTAAATCTTCTACTTCGCATTGATTTGAATCTAAATCATATGTATCGCATTCAGTTGAAGCTATATTACTTAGATTCACAAGTATTTGAAGCTAAACCATTTGTTTCGCATGGATTTGAAGATAAGCCTTCTAGTTCGCATTGTTTTCAAGTTAACTCGATTGTTTCGCCTGCATTTGAAGCTATATCACTTACACAGCAATTATCTGAAGATAAATCATTTGTTTATCATGTATTTGTAGCTAAGCCGTCTACTTCACATTGATTTGAAACTAGATCATGTGTTTCGCTAGGATTTGATGCTAACTCGTTTGTTTCGCCTGCATTTGAAGCTGAATCATGTATATCACAAGTATTTGAAGCTATACCATTTGTTTCGCATGTATTTGAAGAGAAGCCTTCTACTTCGCATGAATTTGAAGCTAAATCTTGTGTTTCGTTTGGATTTAAAACCAACTCGATTGTTTCGGCTGCATTTGAAGCTAATTCATGTATAACACAACTATTTGAAGCTAAAGCATTTGATTCGCATGGATTTGAAGCTAAGCCTTCTACTTCGCATTGATTTGAAGCTAAATCATGTGCTTCGCTTAGATTTGAAGCTAAGCCTTCTATTTCGCATTGATTTGCAATTAAATCATGTGTTTCGCTTGGATTTGAAGCTAAGCCTTCTACTTCGCATTGATTTGAAGGTAAATCATGTGATTCGCGTGGATATGAAGCTAACTCGTTTGTTTCGCATGCAGTTGAAGATAAATCAAGTATATCACAAGTATTTGAAGCTAAACCATTAGCTTGCATGGATTCGAAGGTAAGCCTTCTACTTCGCATGAATTTCAAGCAAAATCATGTGTTTCGTTTGGATTTGAAACAAACTCGATTGTTTCGGCTGCATTTGAACCTAAATCACGTATAACACAACTATTTGAAGCTGAAGCAGTTGATTCGCATGGATTTGAAGCTAAATCATGTGTTTCGCTTGGATTTGAAGCGAACTCGTTTCTATCGGATGCAGTTGAAGCTAAATTATGAATATAACAAGTACTTGTATCTAAACCATGTGTTTCGCACGAATTTGAAGCTAAACCATGTGTTCGCACGAATTTGAAGCTAAACCATGTGTTTCGCATGAATTTAATTCTAAATCATGTGTTTCGTTCTGATTTGAAGCTAACTCGTTTGTTTCGTATGCATTTGATGCTATTTCATTTATATCGCAAGTATTTGAAGGTAACTCAATTCTTTCGCATGGGTTTGAAGCTTGCCTTCAACATCGCATTGATTTGAAGAAAAACCACTTGTTTCGCATGGATTTGATGCTAAACCTTGTACTTCGCTTTGATTTGAAGCAAAATCATTTGTTTCGCTTGAATTTGAAGCTAACACGTCTCTCTCACGCGCAGTTGGAGTTAAATCATGTATATCACGAGTATTTGAAGCTAAACCATTTGTTTCGGATGGATTTGAAGATAAGCCTTCTACTTCGCATTGATTTGAAGCTAAATCATGTGTATCGCATGGATTTGAAGCAAACACGTTTGTTTCGCCTGCATTTGAAGCTGAATCATTTATATGACAAGTATTTGTAGCTAAACCATTTGATTCGTATGGATTTGTAGCTAAATCTTCTACTTCGCATTGATTTGAACAAAATTATGTCTTTCGCATGGACTTGAAGCTAAGCCTTCTACTTCGCATGCATTTGAAGCTACATCATGTGTTTCACTTGGATTTGAAGCTAACTCGTTTGTTTCGCCTGCATTTGGAGCTGAATCATGTATATCACAAGTATTTGAAGCGTTACCATTTGTTTCGCATGTATTTGAAGATAAGCCTTCTATTTCGCATGAATTTGAAGCTAAATCTTGTGTTTGGTTTGGATTTGAAACTAACTCGATGTTTCGGCTGCATTTGAAGCTAAGTCATGTATAACACAAGAATTTGAAGCTAAAGCATTTGATTCGCATGGATTTGAAGCTAAGCCTTCTACTTCGCATTGATTTGAAGCTAAATCATGTGATTCGCATGGATTTGAAGATAACTCGTTTGTTTCACATGCAGTTGAAGCTCAATCATGTATATCACAAGTATTTGATGCTATACCAATTGATTCGCAGGGATTTGAAACTAAGCCTCCTACTTCGCATTAATTTGAAGCTAAATCATGTGCTTCGCTTGGATTTGAAGCTAAGCCTTCTACTTCGCATTGATTTGAAGCTAAATCATGTGATTCGCGTGGATATGAAGCTAACTTGTTTGTTTCGAATGCAGTTGAAGATAAATCAAGTATATCACAAGTATTTGAAGCTAAACCATTAGCTTGCATGGATTCGAAGGTAAGCCTTCTACTTCGCATGAATTTCAAGCAAAATCATGTGTTTCGTTTGGATTTGAAACAAACTCGATTGTTTCGGCTGCATTTGAACCTAAATCACGTATAACACAAGTATTTGAAGCTGAAGCAGTTGATTCGCATGGATTTGAAGCTAAATCATGTGTTTCGCTTGGATTTGAAGCGAACTCGTTTCTATCGGATGCAGTTGAAGCTAAATTATGATTATAACAAGTACTTGTATCTAAACCATGTGTTTCGCATGAATTTGAAGCTAAACCATGTGTTCGCACGAATTTGAAGCTAAACCATGTGTTTCGCATGAATTTAATTCTAAATCATGTGTTTCGTTCTGATTTGAAGCTAACTCGTTTGTTTCGTATGCATTTGATGCTATTTCATTTATATCGCAAGTATTTGAAGGTAACTCAATTCTTTCGCATGGGTTTGAAGCTTGCCTTCAACTTCGCATTGATTTGAAGAAAAACCACTTGTTTCGCATGGATTTGATGCTAAACCTTGTACTTCGCTTTGATTTGAAGCAAAATCATTTGTTTCGCTTGAATTTGAAGCTAACACGTCTCTCTCACGCGCATTTGGAGTTAAATCATGTATATCACGAGTATTTGAAGCTAAACCATTTGTTTCGGATGGATTTGAAGATAAGCCTTCTACTTCGCATTGATTTGAAGCTAAATCATGTGTATCGCATGGATTTGAAGCAAACACGTTTGTTTCGCCTGCATTTGAAGCTGAATCATTTATATGACAAGTATTTGTAGCTAAACCATTTGATTCGTATGGATTTGTAGCTAAATCTTCTACTTCGCATTGATTTGAACAAAATTATGTCTTTCGCATGGACTTGAAGCTAAGCCTTCTACTTCGCATGCATTTGAAGCTACATCATGTGTTTCACTTGGATTTGAAGCTAACTCGTTTGTTTCGCCTGCATTTGGAGCTGAATCATGTATATCACAATTATTTGAAGCTAAACCATTTGATTCGTATGGATATGTTGCTAAATCTTCTACTTCGCATTGATTTGAATCTAAATCATATGTATCGCATTCAGTTGAAGCTATATTACTTAGATTCACAAGTATTTGAAGCTAAACCATTTGTTTCGCATGGATTTGAAGATAAGCCTTCTAGTTCGCATTGTTTTCAAGTTAACTCGATTGTTTCGCCTGCATTTGAAGCTATATCACTTACACAGCAATTATCTGAAGATAAATCATTTGTTTATCATGTATTTGTAGCTAAGCCGTCTACTTCACATTGATTTGAAACTAGATCATGTGTTTCGCTAGGATTTGATGCTAACTCGTTTGTTTCGCCTGCATTTGAAGCTGAATCATGTATATCACAAGTATTTGAAGCTATACCATTTGTTTCGCATGTATTTGAAGAGAAGCCTTCTACTTCGCATGAATTTGAAGCTAAATCTTGTGTTTCGTTTGGATTTAAAACCAACTCGATTGTTTCGGCTGCATTTGAAGCTAATTCATGTATAACACAACTATTTGAAGCTAAAGCATTTGATTCGCATGGATTTGAAGCTAAGCCTTCTACTTCGCATTGATTTGAAGCTAAATCATGTGCTTCGCTTAGATTTGAAGCTAAGCCTTCTATTTCGCATTGATTTGCAATTAAATCATGTGTTTCGCTTGGATTTGAAGCTAAGCCTTCTACTTGGCATTGATTTGAGGCTAAATCACGTGTCTCGCATGGATTTGCATATAACTCGTTTGTTTCACATGCAGTTGAAGCTCAATCATGTATATCACAAGTATTTGATGCTATACCAATTGATTCGCAGGGATTTGAAACTAAGCCCCCTACTTCGCATTAATTTGAAGCTAAATCATGTGCTTCGCTTGGATTTGAAGCTAAGCCTTCTACTTCGCATTGATTTGAAGGTAAATCATGTGATTCGCGTGGATATGAAGCTAACTCGTTTGTTTCGCATGCAGTTGAAGATAAATCAAGTATATCACAAGTATTTGAAGCTAAACCATTAGCTTGCATGGATTCGAAGGTAAGCCTTCTACTTCGCATGAATTTCAAGCAAAATCATGTGTTTCGTTTGGATTTGAAACAAACTCGATTGTTTCGGCTGCATTTGAACCTAAATCACGTATAACACAACTATTTGAAGCTGAAGCAGTTGATTCGCATGGATTTGAAGCTAAATCATGTGTTTCGCTTGGATTTGAAGCGAACTCGTTTCTATCGGATGCAGTTGAAGCTAAATTATGATTATAACAAGTACTTGTATCTAAACCATGTGTTTCGCATGAATTTGAAGCTAAACCATGTGTTCGCACGAATTTGAAGCTAAACCATGTGTTTCGCATGAATTTAATTCTAAATCATGTGTTTCGTTCTGATTTGAAGCTAACTCGTTTGTTTCGTATGCTTTTGATGCTATTTCATTTATATCGCAAGTATTTGAAGGTAACTCAATTCTTTCGCATGGGTTTGAAGCTTGCCTTCAACTTCGCATTGATTTGAAGAAAAACCACTTGTTTCGCATGGATTTGATGCTAAACCTTGTACTTCGCTTTGATTTGAAGCAAAATCATTTGTTTCGCTTGAATTTGAAGCTAACACGTCTCTCTCACGCGCAGTTGGAGTTAAATCATGTATATCACGAGTATTTGAAGCTAAACCATTTGTTTCGGATGGATTTGAAGATAAGCCTTCTACTTCGCATTGATTTGAAGCTAAATCATGTGTATCGCATGGATTTGAAGCAAACACGTTTGTTTCGCCTGCATTTGAAGCTGAATCATTTATATGACAAGTATTTGTAGCTAAACCATTTGATTCGTATGGATTTGTAGCTAAATCTTCTACTTCGCATTGATTTGAACAAAATTATGTCTTTCGCATGGACTTGAAGCTAAGCCTTCTACTTCGCATGCATTTGAAGCTACATCATGTGTTTCACTTGGATTTGAAGCTAACTCGTTTGTTTCGCCTGCATTTGGAGCTGAATCATGTATATCACAAGTATTTGAAGCGTTACCATTTGTTTCGCATGTATTTGAAGATAAGCCTTCTATTTCGCATGAATTTGAAGCTAAATCTTGTGTTTGGTTTGGATTTGAAACTAACTCGATGTTTCGGCTGCATTTGAAGCTAAGTCATGTATAACACAAGAATTTGAAGCTAAAGCATTTGATTCGCATGGATTTGAAGCTAAGCCTTCTACTTCGCATTGATTTGAAGCTAAATCATGTGATTCGCATGGATTTGAAGATAACTCGTTTGTTTCACATGCAGTTGAAGCTCAATCATGTATATCACAAGTATTTGATGCTATACCAATTGATTCGCAGGGATTTGAAACTAAGCCTCCTACTTCGCATTAATTTGAAGCTAAATCATGTGCTTCGCTTGGATTTGAAGCTAAGCCTTCTACTTCGCATTGATTTGAAGCTAAATCATGTGATTCGCGTGGATATGAAGCTAACTTGTTTGTTTCGAATGCAGTTGAAGATAAATCAAGTATATCACAAGTATTTGAAGCTAAACCATTAGCTTGCATGGATTCGAAGGTAAGCCTTCTACTTCGCATGAATTTCAAGCAAAATCATGTGTTTCGTTTGGATTTGAAACAAACTCGATTGTTTCGGCTGCATTTGAACCTAAATCACGTATAACACAAGTATTTGAAGCTGAAGCAGTTGATTCGCATGGATTTGAAGCTAAATCTTGTGTTTCGCTTGGATTTGAAGCGAACTCGTTTCTATCGGATGCAGTTGAAGCTAAATTATGATTATAACAAGTACTTGTATCTAAACCATGTGTTTCGCATGAATTTGAAGCTAAACCATGTGTTCGCACGAATTTGAAGCTAAACCATGTGTTTCGCATGAATTTAATTCTAAATCATGTGTTTCGTTCTGATTTGAAGCTAACTCGTTTGTTTCGTATGCATTTGATGCTATTTCATTTATATCGCAAGTATTTGAAGGTAACTCAATTCTTTCGCATGGGTTTGAAGCTTGCCTTCAACTTCGCATTGATTTGAAGAAAAACCACTTGTTTCGCATGGATTTGATGCTAAACCTTGTACTTCGCTTTGATTTGAAGCAAAATCATTTGTTTCGCTTGAATTTGAAGCTAACACGTCTCTCTCACGCGCAGTTGGAGTTAAATCATGTATATCACGAGTATTTGAAGCTAAACCATTTGTTTCGGATGGATTTGAAGATAAGCCTTCTACTTCGCATTGATTTGAAGCTAAATCATGTGTATCGCATGGATTTGAAGCAAACACGTTTGTTTCGCCTGCATTTGAAGCTGAATCATTTATATGACAAGTATTTGTAGCTAAACCATTTGATTCGTATGGATTTGTAGCTAAATCTTCTACTTCGCATTGATTTGAACAAAATTATGTCTTTCGCATGGACTTGAAGCTAAGCCTTCTACTTCGCATGCATTTGAAGCTACATCATGTGTTTCACTTGGATTTGAAGCTAACTCGTTTGTTTCGCCTGCATTTGGAGCTGAATCATGTATATCACAATTATTTGAAGCTAAACCATTTGATTCGTATGGATATGTTGCTAAATCTTCTACTTCGCATTGATTTGAATCTAAATCATATGTATCGCATGGATTTGAAGCTAACTCGTTTGTTTCGCATTCAGTTGAAGCTATATTACTTAGATTCACAAGTATTTGAAGCTAAACCATTTGTTTCGCATGGATTTGAAGATAAGCCTTCTAGTTCGCATTGTTTTCAAGTTAACTCGATTGTTTCGCCTGCATTTGAAGCTATATCACTTACACAGCAATTATCTGAAGATAAATCATTTGTTTATCATGTATTTGTAGCTAAGCCGTCTACTTCACATTGATTTGAAACTAGATCATGTGTTTCGCTAGGATTTGATGCTAACTCGTTTGTTTCGCCTGCATTTGAAGCTGAATCATGTATATCACAAGTATTTGAAGCTATACCATTTGTTTCGCATGTATTTGAAGAGAAGCCTTCTACTTCGCATGAATTTGAAGCTAAATCTTGTGTTTCGTTTGGATTTAAAACCAACTCGATTGTTTCGGCTGCATTTGAAGCTAATTCATGTATAACACAACTATTTGAAGCTAAAGCATTTGATTCGCATGGATTTGAAGCTAAGCCTTCTACTTCGCATTGATTTGAAGCTAAATCATGTGCTTCGCTTGGATTTGAAGCTAAGCCTTCTATTTCGCATTGATTTGCAATTAAATCATGTGATTCGCGTTGATTTGAAGCTAACTCGTTTGTTTCGCATGCAGTTGAAGCTAACTCGTTTGTTTCACATGCAGTTGAAGCTAAATCATTTATATCACAAGTATTTGAAGCTATACCATTTGTTTCGCATGTATTTGAAGATAAGGCTTCTACTTCGCATTGATTTGAAACTAAATCATGTGTTTCGCTAGAATTTGAAGCTAATTCAATTGTTTCGATGCAGTTGAAGCTAAATCATGTATATCACAAGTATTTGAAGCTATAGCATTTGTTTCGCATTGTTTTGAAGATAAGCCTTCTACTTCGCATTGACATAACTATTTGAAGCACAACCATTTTTTTCGCATGAATATTAAGCTAATCCATGTGCTTCGAATGAATTTGAAGCACAATCATGTGTTGCGGATGGATTTAATGCAAACTCGTTTGTTTCGCCTGTATTTGAAGCTAAATCATGTATATCACAAGTATTTGAAGCTAAACCATTTGTTTCGCATAGATTTGAAGCTAAATCATGTGTTTCGCTTGGATTTGAAGCTATATCCCTAATATCGCTAGTATCTGGATCTAAATCATTTGTTTCGCACGGATTTTAAGCTAAGCCTTCTACATCGTATTGATTTGAAGCTAAATCATTTGTTTCGCATGGATTTGAAGCTAAACCTTCTACATCGCATTGATTTGCAGCTAAATCATGTGTTTCGCATGGATTTGAAGTTAACTCGTTTGTTTCGACTGCATTTGAAGCTATATCACTTATATCGCAAGTATCTGAAGCTAAATCATTTGTTTCGCATGGATTTTGAAGCTAACTTGTTTGAATCGTTTGAATTTGAAACTACATCACTTATATGCCTAGTGTTTGAAGCTAAAACACTTGTTTCGCATGGATTTGAAGCTAAACCTTCTACATCGTATTGATTTGAAGCTAAATCATGTGTTTCGCTTCGAATTGAAGCTAAACCTTCTACATCGCATGGATTTGAAGCTAACTCGTTTGATTCGTCTGCATTTGAAGCTATATCACTTATATCCCAAGTGTTTGAATTTAAATCATTTGTTTCGCTTGGATTTGAAGCTAAGCCTACTACTTCGCATTGAACTGAAGCTAATACATGTGTAACGCATGGATTTTGAAGCCAACTCGTTTGATTCGTCTGCATTTGTAGCATTATCACTTATATCGCAAGTATCTGAAGCTAAATCATTTGTTTCGCATGGATTTGAAGCTAATCCTTCTACATCGCTTTGTTTTGAAGCTAAATTATGTGTTCTGCATGGATTTTATGCTAACTCGCACGGATTTGAATCTAACTCGTTAGTTTCGCCTGCATTTGTTGCTGTATCACTTATATCGCAAGTATCTGGTCCTAAATCATTTGTTTCCTACGAATTTGAAGCTAAGCCTTCTACTTGGCAACTATTTGAAGCTAAATGATGTGTATCGCATGGATTTTGTAGCTAACCCGTTTTAGTCGTCTGCATTTGAAACTATATCACTTATATCCCAAGTGTTTGAAGCTAAATCATTTGTTCTCATGGATTTGAAGCTAAACCTTCTACATCGCATTGATTTGAAGCTAAATCATGTGTTTCGCTTGGATTTGAAGCTAAGCCTTCTACTTGGCATTGATTTGAGGCTAAATCACGTGTCTCGCATGGATTTGCATATAACTCGTTTGTTTCACATGCAGTTGAAGCTCAATCATGTATATCACAAGTATTTGATGCTATACCAATTGATTCGCAGGGATTTGAAACTAAGCCCCCTACTTCGCATTAATTTGAAGCTAAATCATGTGCTTCGCTTGGATTTGAAGCTAAGCCTTCTACTTCGCATTGATTTGAAGGTAAATCATGTGATTCGCGTGGATATGAAGCTAACTCGTTTGTTTCGTATGCATTTGATGCTATTTCATTTATATCGCAAGTATTTGAAGGTAACTCAATTCTTTCGCATGGGTTTGAAGCTTGCCTTCAACATCGCATTGATTTGAAGAAAAACCACTTGTTTCGCATGGATTTGATGCTAAACCTTGTACTTCGCTTTGATTTGAAGCAAAATCATTTGTTTCGCTTGAATTTGAAGCTAACACGTCTCTCTCACGCGCAGTTGGAGTTAAATCATGTATATCACGAGTATTTGAAGCTAAACCATTTGTTTCGGATGGATTTGAAGATAAGCCTTCTACTTCGCATTGATTTGAAGCTAAATCATGTGTATCGCATGGATTTGAAGCAAACACGTTTGTTTCGCCTGCATTTGAAGCTGAATCATTTATATGACAAGTATTTGTAGCTAAACCATTTGATTCGTATGGATTTGTAGCTAAATCTTCTACTTCGCATTGATTTGAACAAAATTATGTCTTTCGCATGGACTTGAAGCTAAGCCTTCTACTTCGCATGCATTTGAAGCTACATCATGTGTTTCACTTGGATTTGAAGCTAACTCGTTTGTTTCGCCTGCATTTGGAGCTGAATCATGTATATCACAATTATTTGAAGCTAAACCATTTGATTCGTATGGATATGTTGCTAAATCTTCTACTTCGCATTGATTTGAATCTAAATCATATGTATCGCATGGATTTGAAGCTAACTCGTTTGTTTCGCATTCAGTTGAAGCTATATTACTTAGATTCACAAGTATTTGAAGCTAAACCATTTGTTTCGCATGGATTTGAAGATAAGCCTTCTAGTTCGCATTGTTTTCAAGTTAACTCGATTGTTTCGCCTGCATTTGAAGCTATATCACTTACACAGCAATTATCTGAAGATAAATCATTTGTTTCTCATGTATTTGTAGCTAAGCCGTCTTCTTCACATTGATTTGAAACTAGATCATGTGTTTCGCTAGGATTTGATGCTAACTCGTTTGTTTCGCCTGCATTTGAAGCTAATTCATGTATAACACAACTATTTGAAGCTAAAGCATTTGATTCGCATGGATTTGAAGCTAAGCCTTCCACTTCGCATTGATTTGAAGCTAAATCATGTGCTTCGCTTGGATTTGAAGCTAAGCCTTCTATTTCGCATTGATTTGCAATTAAATCATGTGATTCGCTAGAATTTGAAGCTAATTCATTTGTTTCGCATGCAGTTGAAGCTAACTCGTTTGTTTCACATGCAGTTGAAGCTAAATCATTTATATCACAAGTATTTGAAGCTATACCATTTGTTTCGCATGTATTTGAAGATAAGGCTTCTACTTCGCATTGATTTGAAACTAAATCATGTGTTTCGCTAGAATTTGAAGCTAATTCATTTGTTTCGATGCAGTTGAAGCTAAATCATGTATATCACAAGTATTTGAAGCTATACCATTTGTTTCGCATTGTTTTGAAGATAAGCCTTCTACTTCGCATTGACATAACTATTTGAAGCACAACCATTTTTTTCGCATGAATATTAAGCTAATCCATGTGTTTCGAATGAATTTGAAGCACAATCATGTGTTGCGGATGGATTTAATGCAAACTCGTTTGTTTCGCCTGTATTTGAAGCTAAATCATGTATATCACAAGTATTTGAAGCTAAACCATTTGTTTCGCATAGATTTGAAGCTAAATCATGTGTTTCGCTTGGATTTGAAGCTATATCCCTAATATCGCAAGTATCTGAATCTAAATCATTTGTTTCGCATGGATTTTAAGCTAAGCCTTCTACATCGTATTGATTTGAAGCTAAATCATTTGTTTCGCATGGATTTGAAGCTAAACCTTCTACACCGCATTCATTTGCAGCTAAAGCATGTGTTTCGCATGGATTTGAAGTTAACTCGTTTGTTTCGACTGCATTTGAAGCTATATCACTTATATCGCAAGTATCTGAAGCTAAATCATTTGTTTCGCCTGCATTTGAAGCTGAATCATGTATATCACAAGTATTTGAAGCTATACCATTTGTTTCGCATGTATTTGAAGAGAAGCCTTCTACTTCGCATGAATTTGAAGCTAAATCATGTGCTTCGCTTGGATTTGAAGCTAAGCCTTCTATTTCGCATTGATTTGCAATTAAATCATGTGATTCGCTAGAATTTGAAGCTAATTCATTTGTTTCGCATGCAGTTGAAGCTAACTCGTTTGTTTCACATGCAGTTGAAGCTAAATCATTTATATCACAAGTATTTGAAGCTATACCATTTGTTTCGCATGTATTTGAAGATAAGGCTTCTACTTCGCATTGATTTGAAACTAAATCATGTGTTTCGCTAGAATTTGAAGCTAATTCATTTGTTTCGATGCAGTTGAAGCTAAATCATGTATATCACAAGTATTTGAAGCTATACCATTTGTTTCGCATTGTTTTGAAGATAAGCCTTCTACTTCGCATTGACATAACTATTTGAAGCACAACCATTTTTTTCGCATGAATATTAAGCTAATCCATGTGTTTCGAATGAATTTGAAGCACAATCATGTGTTGCGGATGGATTTAATGCAAACTCGTTTGTTTCGCCTGTATTTGAAGCTAAATCATGTATATTACAAGTATTTGAAGCTAAACCATTTGTTTCGCATAGATTGGAAGCTAAATCATGTGTTTCGCTTGGATTTGAAGCTATATCCCTAATATCGCAAGTATCTGAATCTAAATCATTTGTTTCGCATGGATTTTAAGCTAAGCCTTCTACATCGTATTGATTTGAAGCTAAATCATTTGTTTCACATGGATTTGAAGCTAAACCTTCTACATCGCATTGATTTGCAGCTAAATCATGTGTTTCGCATGGATTTGAAGTTAACTCGTTTGTTTCGACTGCATTTGAAGCTATATCACTTATATCGCAAGTATCTGAAGCTAAATCATTTGTTTCGCATGGATTTTGAAGCTAACTTGATTGATTCGTTTGAATTTGAAACTACATCACTTATATGCCTAGTGTTTGAAGCTAAATCACTTGTTTCGCATGGATTTGAAGCTAAACCTTCTACATCGTATTGATTTGAAGCTAAATCATGTGTTTCGCTTCGAATTGAAGCTAAACCTTCTACATCGCATGGATTTGAAGCTAACTCGTTTGATTCGTCTGCATTTGAAGCTATATCACTTATATCCCAAGTGTTTGAATTTAAATCATTTGTTTCGCTTGGATTTGAAGCTAAGCCTTCTACTTCGCATTGATTTGAAGCTAAATCATGTGCTTCGCTTGGATTTGAAGCTAAGCCTTCTATTTCGCATTGATTTGCAATTAAATCATGTGATTCGCGTTGATTTGAAGCTAACTCGTTTGTTTCGCATGCAGTTGAAGCTAACTCGTTAGTTTCGCCTGCATTTGTTGCTATATCACTTATATCGCAAGTATCTGGTCCTAAATCATTTGTTTCCTACGAATTTGAAGCTAAGCCTTCTACTTGGCAACTATTTGAAGCTAAATGATGTGTATAGCATGGATTTTGTAGCTAACCCGTTTTAGTCGTCTGCATTTGAAACTATATCACTTATATCCCAAGTGTTTGAAGCTAAATCATTTGTTCTCATGGATTTGAAGCTAAACCTTCTACATCGCATTGATTTGAAGCTAAATCATGTGTTTCGCTTGGATTTGAAGCTAAACCTTCTACATCGCATTGATTTGAATCTAAATGATGTGTGTCGCATGGATTTTTAAGCTAACTCGATTGATTCGTCTGCATTTGAAGTTAAATCACTTATATCCCAAGTGTTTGAAGCTAAATCTTTTGTTTTGCATGGATTTGAAGCTAAACCTTCTACATCGCATTCATTTGAAGCTGAATAATGTGCTTCGCTTGGATTTGTAGCTAAACCTACTACATCGCTTTGTTTTGAATCTAAATCATGTGTTTTGCATGGATTTTAATCTTACTCGTTTGTTTCCCCTGCATTTGAAGCTATATCACTTATATCGCAAGTAACTGATGCTAAATTATTTGTTTCGCATGGATTTGACGCTAAACCTTCTACATTGCATTGATTTGCAGCTAAATCATGTGTATCGCATGGATTTGAAGCTAAGCCTTCTATTTCGCATGGATTTAAATCGAAATGATGTGTATCGCATGGATTATGAAGCCAACTCGTTTGAATCGTCTGCATTTGAAGCTATATCACTTATATCCCACGTGTTTGATGCTAAATCATGTGTTTCGCATGGATTTGAAGATAAGCTTCTACGTCGCATGGATGTGAAGCTAAATCATGTGTTCCGCATTGATTTGCAGCTAACTCGTTTGTTTCGACTGCACTTGAAACAATATCACTTATATCGCTAGTATCTGAAGCTATAATCATTTGTTTCGCTTGGATTTGTAGCTAAACCTACTACATCGTATTGATTTGAAGCTAAATCATTTGTTCTCATGGATTTGAAGCTAAACCTTCTACATCGCATTGATTTGAAGCTAAATCATGTGTTTCGCTTGGATTTGAAGCTAAACCTTCTACATCGCATTGATTTGAATCTAAATGATGTGTGTCGCATGGATTTTTAAGCTAACTCGATTGATTCGTCTGCATTTGAAGTTAAATCACTTATATCCCAAGTGTTTGAAGCTAAATCTTTTGTTTTGCATGGATTTGAAGCTAAACCTTCTACATCGCATTCATTTGAAGCTGAATAATGTGCTTCGCTTGGATTTGTAGCTAAACCTACTACATCGCTTTGTTTTGAATCTAAATCATGTGTTTTGCATGGATTTTAATCTTACTCGTTTGTTTCCCCTGCATTTGAAGCTATATCACTTATATCGCAAGTAACTGATGCTAAATTATTTGTTTCGCATGGATTTGACGCTAAACCTTCTACATTGCATTGATTTGCAGCTAAATCATGTGTATCGCATGGATTTGAAGCTAAGCCTTCTATTTCGCATGGATTTAAATCGAAATGATGTGTATCGCATGGATTTTGAAGCCAACTCGTTTGAATCGTCTGCATTTGAAGCTATATCACTTATATCCCACGTGTTTGATGCTAAATCATGTGTTTCGCATGGATTTGAAGATAAGCTTCTACGTCGCATGGATGTGAAGCTAAATCATGTGTTCCGCATTGATTTGCAGCTAACTCGTTTGTTTCGACTGCACTTGAAACAATATCACTTATATCGCTAGTATCTGAAGCTATAATCATTTGTTTCGCATGGATTTGAAGCTACACCTTCAACGTCGCATTGATTTGCAGCTAAATCATGAGTTTCGCATGGATCTGAAGCTAACCCGTTTGTTTCGTCTGCATTTGAAGCTATTTCACTTATATCCCAAGTGTTTGAAGCTAAATCATTTGTTTCGCATGGATTTGAAGCTAAACCTTCTACATCGCATTGATTTGATACTAGATCATGTGTTTCGCTAAGATTTGAAGCTAACTCGTTTGTGTCGCCTGCATTTGAAGCTAAATCATGTATATCACGAGTATTTCAAGCTAAACTATTTGTTTCGGATGGATTTGAAGATAAGCCTTCTACTTCGCATTGATTTGAAGCTAAATCATGTGTATCGCATAGATTTGAAGCTAACTCGTTTGTTTCGCCTGCATTTTGAGCTGAATCATGTATATCATAAGTATTTGAAGCTAAACCATTTGATTCGTATGGATTTGAAGCACAATCATGTGTTGCGGATGGATTTAAAGCAAACTCGTTTGTTTCGCCTGTATTTGAAGCTAAATCATGTATATCACAAGTATTTGAAGCTAAACCATTTGTTTCGCATAGATTTGAAGCTAAATCATGTGTTTCGCTTGGATTTGAAGCTACTCGTTTGTTTCGCGTGCAGTTGAAGCTAAATCATGCATATCACAAGTATTTGAAGCTAAACCATTTGTTTAGCATGGATTTGAAGCTAAATCATGTGTTTCGCATGGATTTGAAGCTAACTCGTTTGTTTTGAATGCAGTTGAAGCTAAATCATGTATATGACAAGTATTTGAAGTTAAACTATTTGATTCGCATTGAATTGAAGCTAAATCACGTGTCTCGCATGGATTTGAAGATAACTCGTTTGTTTCGCATGCAGTTGAAGCTCAATCATGTATATCACAAGTATTTGATATTAAACCATTTGTTTCGCATTGATTTGAAGCTAAGATTTCTCCTTCGCATTGATTTGAAGTTAGATCATGTGTTTCCCTTGGGTGAGAAGCTAAATCTTTTGTCTCGCATGCAGCTGATGCTAAATCATGTATATCACACGTATTTGATGCTATACCAATTGATTCGCAGGGATTTGAAACTATGCCTCCTAAATCGCATTAACTTGAAGCTAAATCATGTGCTTCGCTTGGATTTGAAGCTACTCGTTTGTTTCGCGTGCAGTTGAAGCTAAATCATGCATATCACAAGTATTTGAAGCTAAACCATTTGTTTAGCATGGATTTGAAGCTAAATCATGTGTTTCGCATGGATTTGAAGCTAACTCGTTTGTTTTGAATGCAGTTGAAGCTAAATCATGTATATGACAAGTATTTGAAGTTAAACTATTTGATTCGCATTGAATTGAAGCTAAATCACGTGTCTCGCATGGATTTGAAGATAACTCGTTTGTTTCGCATGCAGTTGAAGCTCAATCATGTATATCACAAGTATTTGATATTAAACCATTTGTTTCGCATTGATTTGAAGCTAAGATTTCTCCTTCGCATTGATTTGAAGTTAGATCATGTGTTTCCCTTGGGTGAGAAGCTAAATCTTTTGTCTCGCATGCAGCTGATGCTAAATCATGTATATCACACGTATTTGATGCTATACCAATTGATTCGCAGGGATTTGAAACTATGCCTCCTAAATCGCATTAACTTGAAGCTAAATCATGTGCTTCGCTTGGATTTGAAGCTAAGCCTTCTACTTCGCATTGATTTGAAGCTAAATCATGTGATTCGCGTGGATTTGAAGCTAACTCGTTTGTTTCGCATGCAGTTGAAGCTAAATCATGCATATCACAAGTATTTGAGGCGATACCATTTGTTTCGCATGTATTTGAAGATAAGCCTTCTATTTCGCATGAATTTGAAGCTAAATCTTGTGTTTAGTTTGGATTTGAAACTAACTCGATTGTTTCGGCTGCATTTGAAGCTAAGTCATGTATAACACAAGAATTTGAAGCTAAAGCATTTGATTCGCATGGATTTGAAGCTAAGCCTTCTACTTCGCATTGATTTGAAGCTAAGTTATGTGTTTCGCATGGATTTGAAGTCAACTCATTTGTTTCGTCTGCATATGAAGCTATTTCATTTATATCGCAAGTATTTGAAGCTTAATCTTGTGTTTCGCTTGGATTTGAAACCAAGCATTCTACTTCGCATTGATTTGATGCTAAACCATGTGATTCGCATGAATTTGAAGCTAAATCATGTGTTTGGCATGGATTTGAAGTTAACTCGTTTGTTTCGCCAGAATTTGAAGCTAAATCATTTATATCACAACTATTTGAAGCTCAACCATTTTTTTCGCATGAATATTAAGCTAATCCAAGTGTTTCGAATGAATTTGAAGCACAATCATGTGTTTCGCATGGATTTGAAGCAAACTCGTTTGTTTCGCCTGTATTTGAAGCTAAATCATGTATATCACAAGTATTTGAAGCTAAACCATTTGTTTCGCATGGATTTGAAGCTAAATCATGTGTTTCGCTTGGATTTGAAGCTACTCGTATGTTTCGCATGCTGTTGAAGATAAATCATGCATATCACAAGTATTTGAAGCTGAACCAATTGTTCCGCATGTATATTAATCTAAACCATGTGTTTCGCATGAATAATAATCTAAACCATGTGATTCGCATCAATTTAAAGCTAAATCATGTGTTTCGCATGGTTTTGAAGCTAACTCGTTTGTTTTGAATCCAGTTGAAGCTAAATCATGTATATGACAAGTATTTGAACCTGAAACAATTGTTCCGCATGAATATTAATCTAAACCATGTGTTTCGCATGAATAATAATCTAAACCATGTGATTCGCATCAATTTAAAGCTAAATCATGTGTTTCGCATGATTTTGAAGCTAACTCGTTTGTTTTGAATGCAGTTGATGCTAAATCATGTTAATGACAAGTATTTGAAGTTAAACTATTTGATTCGCATGGATTTGAAGCTAAGCCTTCTACTTGGCATTGTTTTGAGGCTAAATCACGTGTCTCGCATGGATTTGAAGATAACTCGTTTGTTTCGCACGCAGTTGAAGCTTAATCATGTATATCACAAGTATTTGATATTAAACCATTTGTTTCGCTTTGATTTGAAGCTAAGATTTCTCCTTCGCATTGATTTGAAGTTAAATCATGTGTTTCGCTAGAATTTGAAGCTAATTCATTTGTCTCGCATGCAGCTGAAGCTAAATCATGTATATCACAAGTATTTGATGCTATACCAATTGATTCGCAGGGATTTGAAACTAAACCTCCTACTTCGCATTAATTTGAAGCTAAATCATGTGCTTCGCTTGGATTTGAAGCTAAGCCTTCTACTTCGCATTGATTTGAAGCTAAATCATGTGATTCGCATGGATTTGAAGCTAACTGGTTTGTTTCGCATGATGTTGGAGCTATATCATGTTTATCACAAGTATTTGAAGCTAAACCATTTGCTTCGCATGGATATGTAGCTAATCCTTCTACTTCGCACGAATTTGAATCTAAATCATGTGTTTCGCATGGATTTGAAGCTAACTCGTTTGTTACACCTGCATTTGAAGCTATCTCACTTATATTCGCAAGTATTTGATTCACAATCATTCGTTTCGCATGGATTTGAAGCTAAATAATGTGTTTCGATTGGATTTGAAGCTAACTAGTCTGTTTCGCAAGCAGTTGAAGCTAAATCATGTATATCATAAGTATTAGAAGCTAAACCATTTGTATCGCATGGATTTGAAGATAAACCTTCTACATCGCATTGATTTGAAGCTAAATCATTTGTTCCGCATGGATTTTGAAGCTAAATCGTTCGATTCGTCTGCATTTGAAGCTATATCCCTAATATCGCAAGAATCTGAATCTAAATCATTTGTTTCGCATGGATTTTAAGCTAAGCCTTCTACATCGTATTGATTTGAAGCTAAATCATTTGTATCGCATGGATTTGAAGCTAAACCTTCTACATCGCATTGATTTGCAGCTAAATCATGTGTTTCGCATGGATTTGAAGTTAACTCGTTTGTTACGACTGCATTTGAAGCTATATCACTAATATCGCAAGTATCTGAAGCTAAATCATTTGTTTCGCATGGATTTTGAAGCTAACTCGTTTGATTCGTTTGAATTTGAAACTACATCACTTATATGCCTAGTGTTTGAAGCTAAATCACTTGTTTCGCATGGATTTGAAGCTAAACCTTCTACATCGTATTGATTTGAAGCTAAATCATGTGTTTCGCTTCGAATTGAAGCTAAATCATGTGTTTCGCTTCGAATTGAAGCTAAACCTTCTACATCGCATGGATTTGAAGCTAACTCGTTTGATTCGTCTGCATTTGAAGCTATATCACCTATATCCCAAGTATCTGATGCTAAATCATTTGTTTCGCATGGATTTGTAGCTAAACCTTCTACATCGCATTGATTTGAAGCTAAATCATTTGTTTCGCATGGATTTGAAGCTAAACCTTCTACATCGTATTGATTTGCAGCTAAGCCATGTGTATCGCTTGTATTTGAATCTAACTCGTTTGTTTCGACAGCACTTGAAGCTATATCACTTATATAGTAAGTATATAAAGCTAAATAATTTGTGTCGCATAGATATGAAGCTAAACCGTCTACATCGCATTGATTCGAAGCCTAATCATTTGTTTCGCATGGATTTGAAGCTAACTCGTTTGTTTCCCCTGCATTTGAAGATATATCACTTATATCGCAAGAATGTGACACTAAATTATTTGTCACGCATGGATTTGAAGCTTAGCCTTCTACTTCTTATCGATTTGAAGCTAAATGATGTGTATCGCATGGATGTTGAAACTAACTCGTTTGATTCGACTGCATTTGATGCTATATCACTTATATCGCAAGGATTTGAAGCTAAATCATTTGTTTCGAATGGATTTGAAACTAAGCCTTCTACATCGCATTGATTTGAAGCTTAATCATGTGTATCGCATGGATTTTGAACCTAAACCTTCTACATCGCATTGATTTGCTGCGAAACCATGTGTTTCCCATGGATTTGAAACTATCTCTCTTGTTGCGCATGCTGATGAACATAAATAACGTATATCACAAGTATTTGTAGCTAAAGCATTTGTTCCGTATGGATTTGAAGCTATTCCTTCTACTTGGAATTGATTTGTAGTTACATCATTTGTTTCGCATGGATTTGAAGCTAACTCGTTTGTTTCGCATGGATTTGAAGCTAACTCGTTTGTTTCCCCTGCATTTGAATCAATATCACTTTTACCGCAAGTATCTGAAGCTAAACCATTTGCGTCGCATTGATTTGAAGTTAAACCTTCTACATCGCATTGATGTGAAGCTAAACCGTCTACATCGCATTGATTTGAAGCTAAATCATTTGTTTCGCATGGATTTGAAGCTAACTCGTTTGTTTCCCCTGCATTTGAATCTATATCACTTTTACCGCAAGTATCTGAAGCTAAACCATTTGCGTCGCATTGATTTGAAGTTAAACCTTCTACATCGCATTGATGTGAAGCTAAACCGTCTACATCGCATTGATTTGAAGCTACATCATTTGTTTCCCATGGATTTGGAGCTAACTCGTTTGTTTCCCCTGCATTTGAAGCTATATCACTTATATCGCAAGTATCTGAAGCTAAATTATTTGTTACGCATTTATTTGAAGCTAAACCTTCTACATCGCATTGATTTGAACCTAAATCATTTGTTTCGCATGGATTTGAAGCTCATCCTTCTAAAGCGCATTTATTTGCAGCTAAATCACGTGATTCTCTTGGATTTGATACTATCTCGTTTGTTTCGATTGCATTTGAAGCTATGTCACTTATATCGCAAGTATCTGACGCTAAATCATTGGTTTCGCATGGCTTTGAAGCAAAAATTCTACATCGCATAGATTTGAAGCTAGATCGTTTGATTCATCTGCATTTGAAGCTATATCACTTAAATCGCAAGTATTTGAAGAAAAATCATGTGTTTGGCATGGATTTGAAGCTAACTCGTTAGTTGCGCCTGCATTTGAAGCTATATCAGTTATATCGCAAGTATCTGAAGCTAAATCATTTGTTTCGCATTGATTTGAAGCTAACTCGTTTGTTTCGTCTTCAAATGAAGCTATATCACTTATATCGCAAGTATTTGAGGAAAAATCATGTGTTTTGCATGGATTTGAAACTAGCTCGTTTGTTTCTCCTGCATTTGAAGCTATATCACTTATATCGCAAGTATCTGAAGCTAAATCATTTGTTTCGCATGGATTTGAAGCTAACTCGTTTGTTTCGTCTGCATTTGAAGCTATATCACATATATCCCAAGTGTTTGAAGCTCAATCATTTGCTTCGCTTTTATTTGAAGCTAATCCTTCTACATCGCATTGATTTGAAGCTAAATCATGTGCCTTGCTTGGATTTAAAGCTAACTCGTTTGTTTAGCCAGCATTTAGAGCTATATCACTTAAATCGCAAGTATCTGAAGCTAAATCATTTGTTTCGCATGGATTTGAATCTAAACCTTCTACTTCCCATTGATTTAGAGCCAAGTCATGTGTTTCGCAAGCATTTGAAGCTAACTCGTTTGTTTCGTCTGCATTTGAAGCTATATCACTCATATCCCAAGTATTTGCAGCTAAATCATTTGTTTCGAATGGATTTGAAACTAAGCCTTCTACATCGCATTGATTTGAAGCTTAATCATGTGTATCGCATGGATTTTGAACCTAAACCTTCTACATCGCATTGATTTGCTGCGAAACCATGTGTTTCCCATGGATTTGAAACTATCTCTCTTGTTGCGCATGCTGATGAACATAAATAACGTATATCACAAGTATTTGTAGCTAAAGCATTTGTTCCGTATGGATTTGAAGCTATTCCTTCTACTTGGAATTGATTTGTAGTTACATCATTTGTTTCGCATGGATTTGAAGCTAACTCGTTTGTTTCGCATGGATTTGAAGCTAACTCGTTTGTTTCCCCTGCATTTGAATCAATATCACTTTTACCGCAAGTATCTGAAGCTAAACCATTTGCGTCGCATTGATTTGAAGTTAAACCTTCTACATCGCATTGATGTGAAGCTAAACCGTCTACATCGCATTGATTTGAAGCTAAATCATTTGTTTCGCATGGATTTGAAGCTAACTCGTTTGTTTCCCCTGCATTTGAATCTATATCACTTTTACCGCAAGTATCTGAAGCTAAACCATTTGCGTCGCATTGATTTGAAGTTAAACCTTCTACATCGCATTGATGTGAAGCTAAACCGTCTACATCGCATTGATTTGAAGCTAAATCATTTGTTTCCCATGGATTTGGAGCTAACTCGTTTGTTTCCCCTGCATTTGAAGCTATATCACTTATATCGCAAGTATCTGAAGCTAAATTATTTGTTACGCATTTATTTGAAGCTAAACCTTCTACATCGCATTGATTTGAAGCTAAATCATTTGTTTCGCATGGATTTGAAGCTCATCCTTCTAAAGCGCATTTATTTGCAGCTAAATCACGTGATTCTCTTGGATTTGATACTATCTCGTTTGTTTCGATTGCATTTGAAGCTATGTCACTTATATCGCAAGTATCTGACGCTAAATCATTGGTTTCGCATGGCTTTGAAGCAAAAATTCTACATCGCATAGATTTGAAGCTAGATCGTTTGATTCATCTGCATTTGAAGCTATATCACTTAAATCGCAAGTATTTGAAGAAAAATCATGTGTTTGGCATGGATTTGAAGCTAACTCGTTAGTTGCGCCTGCATTTGAAGCTATATCAGTTATATCGCAAGTATCTGAAGCTAAATCATTTGTTTCGCATTGATTTGAAGCTAACTCGTTTGTTTCGTCTGCATTTGAAGCTATATCACTCATATCCCAAGTATTTGCAGCTAAATCATTTGTTTCGCAAGGATTCGAAGCAAATCCTTCTACATCGCATTGATTTGAAGCTAAATCATGTGTTTCGCTTGGATTTGAAGCTAAACATTCTACATCGCATTTATTTGAAGCTAAATCATGTGAATCGCACGGATTTTGAAGCTAACTCGTCAGTTTCGTCTGCATTTGAAGCTATATCACTTATATCCCAAGTGTTTGAAGCTAATTCATTTGTTTCGCATGGATTTGAAGCTAAACCTTCTACATCGCAATGATTTGGAGCTAAATCATGTGTTTCGCTTGGATCTGAATCTAAACCTTCTACATCGCATTGATTTGAAGCTAAATCATGTGATTCGCTTGAATTTGAAGCTAACTCGTTTGTTTCCCTTGCATTTGAAGCTACGTCACATATATCGCAAGTATCTGATGCTAAATCGTTTGTTTCGCATGGATTTGAAGCTAACTCGTTTGTTTCGTCTGCATTTGAAGCTATATCACATATATCCCAAGTGTTTGAAGCTGAATCATTAGCTTCGCTTCTATTTGAAGCTAATCCTTCTACATCGCATTGATTTGAAGCTAAATCATGTGTTTCGTTTGGATTTGAAGCTAACTCGTTTGTTTCCCCTGCATTTGAAGCTATATCATGTACATCGCAAGTATCTGATGCTAAATCATTTGTGTCGCATGGATTTGAAGCTAAGGCTTCTACTTCTCATCTATTTGAAGCTAAATGATGTGTATCGCATGAATTTTGACGCTAACTGGTTTGATTCGACTGCATTTGAAACTATATCACTTATATACCAATTGTTTGAAGCTGAATCATTTGTTTCGCAAGGATTTGAAACAAAGCCTTCTACATCGCAATGATTTGAAGCTAAATCATGTGTTTCGCTTGGATTTGAAGCTAAACCTTCTACATCGCATTGATTTAGAGCCAAGTCATCTGTTTCGCAAGGATTTAAAGCTAACTCGTTTGTTTCGTCTGCATTTGAAGCTATGTCACTCATATCCCAAGTATTTGAAGCTAAATCATTTGTTTCGCATGGATTTGAAGCTAAAACTTCTACATCGCACTGATTTGAAGCTACATCATGTGTTTCGCTTGGATATGAAGCTAACTCGTTTGTTTAGTCTGCATTTCAAGCTACATCACTTATATCGCAAGTATCTGAAGCTAGATCATTTGCGTCGCATGGATTTGAAGCTAAACCTTCTACATAGCATTGATTTGAAGCTAAATCATGTGCCTTGCTTGGATTTAAAGCTAACTCGTTTGTTTAGCCAGCATTTAGAGCTATATCACTTAAATCGCAAGTATCTGAAGCTAAATCATTTGTTTCGCATGGATTTGAATCTAAACCTTCTACTTCCCATTGATTTAGAGCCAAGTCATGTGTTTCGCAAGCATTTGAAGCTAACTCGTTTGTTTCGTCTGCATTTGAAGCTATATCACTCATATCCCAAGTATTTGCAGCTAAATCATTTGTTTCGCATGGATTCGAAGCAAATCCTTCTACATCGCATTGATTTGAAGCTTAATCATGTGTATCGCATGGATTTTGAACCTAAACCTTCTACATCGCATTGATTTGCTGCGAAACCATGTGTTTCCCATGGATTTGAAACTATCTCTCTTGTTGCGCATGCTGATGAACATAAATAACGTATATCACAAGTATTTGTAGCTAAAGCATTTGTTCCGTATGGATTTGAAGCTATTCCTTCTACTTGGAATTGATTTGTAGTTACATCATTTGTTTCGCATGGATTTGATGCTAACTCGTTTGTTTCGCATGGATTTGAAGCTAACTCGTTTGTTTCCCCTGCATTTGAATCAATATCACTTTTACCGCAAGTATCTGAAGCTAAACCATTTGCGTCGCATTGATTTGAAGTTAAACCTTCTACATCGCATTGATGTGAAGCTAAACCGTCTACATCGCATTGATTTGAAGCTAAATCATTTGTTTCGCATGGATTTGAAGCTAACTCGTTTGTTTCCCCTGCATTTGAATCTATATCACTTTTACCGCAAGTATCTGAAGCTAAACCATTTGCGTCGCATTGATTTGAAGTTAAACCTTCTACATCGCATTGATGTGAAGCTAAACCGTCTACATCGCATTGATTTGAAGCTAAATCATTTGTTTCCCATGGATTTGGAGCTAACTCGTTTGTTTCCCCTGCATTTGAAGCTATATCACTTATATCGCAAGTATCTGAAGCTAAATTATTTGTTACGCATTTATTTGAAGCTAAACCTTCTACATCGCATTGATTTGAAGCTAAATCATTTGTTTCGCATGGATTTGAAGCTCATCCTTCTAAAGCGCATTTATTTGCAGCTAAATCACGTGATTCTCTTGGATTTGATACTATCTCGTTTGTTTCGATTGCATTTGAAGCTATGTCACTTATATCGCAAGTATCTGACGCTAAATCATTGGTTTCGCATGGCTTTGAAGCAAAAATTCTACATCGCATAGATTTGAAGCTAGATCGTTTGATTCATCTGCATTTGAAGCTATATCACTTAAATCGCAAGTATTTGAAGAAAAATCATGTGTTTGGCATGGATTTGAAGCTAACTCGTTAGTTGCGCCTGCATTTGAAGCTATATCAGTTATATCGCAAGTATCTGAAGCTAAATCATTTGTTTCGCATTGATTTGAAGCTAACTCGTTTGTTTCGTCTGCATTTGAAGCTATATCACTCATATCCCAAGTATTTGCAGCTAAATCATTTGTTTCGCATGGATTCGAAGCAAATCCTTCTACATCGCATTGATTTGAAGCTAAATCATGTGTTTCGCTTGGATTTGAAGCTAAACATTCTACATCGCATTTATTTGAAGCTAAATCATGTGAATCGCACGGATTTTGAAGCTAACTCGTCAGTTTCGTCTGCATTTGAAGCTATATCACTTATATCCCAAGTGTTTGAAGCTAATTCATTTGTTTCGCATGGATTTGAAGCTAAACCTTCTACATCGCAATGATTTGGAGCTAAATCATGTGTTTCGCTTGGATCTGAATCTAAACCTTCTACATCGCATTGATTTGAAGCTAAATCATGTGATTCGCTTGAATTTGAAGCTAACTCGTTTGTTTCCCTTGCATTTGAAGCTACGTCACATATATCGCAAGTATCTGATGCTAAATCATTTGTTTCGCATGGATTTGAAGCTAACTCGTTTGTTTCGTCTGCATTTGAAGCTATATCACATATATCCCAAGTGTTTGAAGCTGAATCATTAGCTTCGCTTCTATTTGAAGCTAATCCTTCTACATCGCATTGATTTGAAGCTAAATCATGTGTTTCGTTTGGATTTGAAGCTAACTCGTTTGTTTCCCCTGCATTTGAAGCTATATCATGTACATCGCAAGTATCTGATGCTAAATCATTTGTGTCGCATGGATTTGAAGCTAAGGCTTCTACTTCTCATCTATTTGAAGCTAAATGATGTGTATCGCATGAATTTTGACGCTAACTGGTTTGATTCGACTGCATTTGAAACTATATCACTTATATACCAATTGTTTGAAGCTGAATCATTTGTTTCGCAAGGATTTGAAACAAAGCCTTCTACATCGCAATGATTTGAAGCTAAATCATGTGTTTCGCTTGGATTTGAAGCTAAACCTTCTACATCGCATTGATTTAGAGCCAAGTCATCTGTTTCGCAAGGATTTAAAGCTAACTCGTTTGTTTCGTCTGCATTTGAAGCTATATAGCCTATATCCCAACTGTTTGAATCTCAATCATTTGTTTCGCATGGATTTGAAGCTAAACCTTCTACATCGCATTGATTTGCAGCTAAATCCTGTGTTTCGCATGGATTTGAAGCTTACTCGTCTGTTTCGTCTGCATTTGAAGCCATATCACTTATATCCCGAGTGTTTGAAGCTGAATGAGTTGTTCCGCATGGATTAGAAACTAAGCCTTCTACTTCGCATTGATTTGAAGCTAAATCCTTTGTTTCGCATGGATTTGGAGCTAACTCGTTTGTTTCTCCTGCATTTGAAGCTATATCACAAATCGAATGTATGTGACCCTAAATCTTTTATTTCGCGTGGGTTTGAAGCTAAGCATTCTACATCGCATAGATTTGAAGCTTGCTCGTTCGTTCCGTCTGCTTTTTAAACTATATCACTTATATCGCAAGTATCTGAAGCTAAATCATTTGTGTCGCATGGATTTGAAGCTAAACCTACAACATAGCATTGATTTGAAGCTCAATCATGTGTTTTGCATGGATTTGAAGCTAACTCGTTTGCTTCGCATGCAGTTGAAACTAAGTCATGTATATCACAAGTATTTGAAGATAAACCATTTGTTTCGCCTGCATTTGAAGCTAAGCCTTCTACTTCGAATTGATTGGAAACTAAATTATGTGTTTCGTTTGGATTTGAAGCTAATTTGTTTGTTTCGCATGCAGTTGAAGCTAAGTCATCCATGTCACAAGTATTTGAAGCTAAACCATTTGTTTCTCATGCATTTGAATCTAAGCCTTCCACTTCGCATTGATTTGAAGCTGAACCATTTCTTTCGCTTGAATTTGAAGCTAACACGTTTGTTTCACATGCAGTTGAAGGTAAATCATGTATATCACAATTATTTGAAGCCAAAGCATTCGATTCGCATGGGTTTGAAGCTAAGCCTTCTACTTCGCATTGATTTGAAACTGAATCCTCTGATTCGCATGGATGTGAAGCTAACTCGTTTGTTTCGCAAGCAGATGAAGCTATATAACATATATCGCAATTATCTGAAGCTAAATCATTGGTTTCGCATGGATTTGAAGCTAAACCTTCGACATCGCATTGATTTGCTGTTAAATCATGTGTTTTGCATGGATTTGAAGCTAACTCGTTTGTTTCCCTTGCATTTGAAGCTGTATCACTTATATCGCAATTATCTGATGCTAAATCATTAGTTTCGCATAGATTTGAAGCAAAACCTTCTACATCGCATTGATTTGCAGCTAAAGAATGTGTTTCGCTTGGATTTGAAGCTAACTCGTTTGTTTCGCAAGCAGATGAAGCTATATCACATATATCGCAATTATCTGAAGCTAAATCATTGGTTTCGCATGGATTTGAAGCTAAACCTTCGACATCGCATTGATTTGCTGTTAAATCATGTGTTTTGCATGGACTTGAAGCTAACTCGTTTGTTTCCCTCGCATTTGAAGCTATATCACTAATATCGCAATTATCTGACGCTAAATCATTAGTTTCGCATTGATTTGAAGCAAAACCTTCTACATCGCATTGATTTGCAGCTAAATCATGTGTTTCGCACGAATTTGAAGCTAATAGATGTGTTTCGCATTAATTTTAAGCTAAATCATGTGTTACGTATGGAATTGAAGTTAACTGGTCTGTTTCTCCTGCATTTGATGCTATATCACAAATCGAATGTACGTGACCCTATATAATTTGCTTCGCGTGGGTTTGAATCTAAGCATTCTACATCGCATTGATTTGCTGCTAAATCATGTGTTTCGCATGGATTTGAAGCTAACTCGTTTGTTTCGTCTGCATTTGAAGCTATGTCTCTTATATCCCAAGTGTTTGCAGCTCAATCATTTGTTTCGCATGGATTTGAAGCTAAACCTTCTAAATCGCATGAATTTTAAGCTCAATCATGTTTTCCGCATGGATTTGAAGCTAACTCGATTGTTTCGTCTGTTCTTGAAGCAATATCACATATATCGCTAGTATATGAAGCTAAATCATTTGTTTCGCATGGATTTGAAGCTAAACTTGCCACACAGCATTGATTTGAAGCTTAATCATGTGTTTTGCATGGTATTGAGGCTAACTCGTTTGTTTCCCCTGCATTTGAAGCTATATCACTTATATCGCAAGTATCTGAAGCTAAATCATTTGTTTCGCATGGTTTCGAAGCTAAACCGTCTACATCGCATTGATTTGAAGCTAAATCAAGTGTTTCGCTTGTATATGAAGCTAACTCGTTTGTTTCGCCTGCAGTTGAATCTATATCACTTATGTCGCAAGTATTTGAAGCTACATCATTTGTTCCGCATGGATTAGAAGCTAAGTCTTCTACTCCGCATTGATTTGAAGCTAAATCGTTTGTTTCGCATGGATTTGGAGGAAACTCGTTTGTTTCGTCTGCATTTGAAGCTATGTCACTTATATCGCAAGTATCTGAAGAGAAATCATTTGTGTCGCATGCATTTGAAGCTAAACTTGCCACACAGCATTGATTTGAAGCTTAATCATGTGTTTTGCATGGTATTGAGGCTAACTCGTTTGTTTCCCCTGCATTTGAAGCTATATCACTTATATCGCAAGTATCTGAAGCTAAATCATTTGTTTCGCATGGATTTGAAGCTAAACCTTCTACATCGCATTGATTTGCAGCTAAATCATGTGTTTCGCAAGGATTTGAAGCTAACTCGTTTGATTCGTCTGCACTTGAAGGCATATCACTTATATCCCAAGTGTTTGAAGCTAAATCATTTGTTTCGCATGGATTTGAAGCTAAACCTACTACATCGCATTGATTTGACGATAAATCATGTGTTTCGCTTGGATATGAAGCTAACTCGTTTGTTTCGTCTGCATTTGAAACTATATAATTTATATCGCAAGTATCTGAAGCTAAATCGTTTGTGTCGCATTGATTTTGAGCTATCTCGTTTGTTTCGTCTGCATTTGAAGCTATATCACTTATATCGCAAGTATCTGAAGCTAAATCATTGGTTTCGCATGGATATGATGCTAAACCTTCTACATCGCATTGATTTGAAGCTAAATCATGTGTTTCGCATGGAGTTGTAGCTAAACCTTCTACATCGCCTTGATTTGCTTCTAAATCATTTGTTTCGCACGGATTTGAAGCTAACTCGTTTGTTGCGCATGCAGATGGATCCAAATAACGTATATCCTAAGCATTTGTAGCTAAACCATCTGTTTCGTATGGATTTCAAGCTAATCCTTCTACTTCGAATTGATTTGTAGCTAAATCATGTGTATCGCATGGATTTTGAAGCTAATTCTTTTGTGTTCCCTACATTTGAAGCTATATCACTTATATCGCAAGTATCTGAACCTAAATCATTTGTTTCGCATGGACGTGACGCTAAACCTTCTAAATCGCATTGATTTGCAGCAAAATCATGTGTTACGCTTGGATTTGAAGCTAACTCGTTTGTTTCCCTTGCATTTGAAGCTGTATCACTTATATCGCAATTATCTGATGCTAAATCATTAGTATCGCATAGATTTGAAGCAAAACCTTCTACATCGCATTGATTTGCAGCTAAATCATGTGTTTCGCTTGGATTTGAAGCTAACTCGTTTGTTTCGCAAGCAGATGAAGCTATATCACATATATCGCAATTATCTGAAGCTAAATCATTGGTTTCGCATGGATTTGAAGCTAAACCTTCGACATCGCATTGATTTGGTGTTAAATCATGTGTTTTGCATGGATTTTGAAGGGAACTCGTTTGATTCGTCTGCATTCGAAGCAATATCACTTATATCGCAAGTATCTGAAGCTAAATCATTTGTGTCGCATGGATTTGAAGCTAAACCTACTACATAGCATTGATTTGAAGCTCAATCATGTCTTTTGCATGGATTTGAAGCTAACTCGTTTGTTTCCCCTTCATTTGAAGCTGTGTCACTTATATCGCGAGTAACTGATGCTAAATCAGTTGTTTCGCATGGATTCGAAGCTAAACCTTCTACATCGCATTGATTTGAAGCTAAACCATGTGTTTCGCTTGTATATGAAGCTAACTCGTTTGTTTCGCATGCAGTTGAATCTATATCACTCATATCGCAAGTATTTGAAACTAAATCATTTGTTCGGCATGGATTAGAAGCTATGCCTTCTACTTCGCATTGATTTGAAGCTAAATCGTTTGTTTCGCATGGATTTGGTGCTAACTCGTTTGTTTCTCCTGCATTTGAAGCTATATCACAAATCGAATGTATGTGACCCTAAATCATTTGTTTCGCGTGGGTTTGAAGCTAAGCATTCTACATCGCATTGATTTGCTGCTAAATCATGTGTTTCGCATGGATTTGAAGCTAAACCTTCTACGTGGCATGGATTTGAAGCTTAATCATGTGTTTTGCATGGATTTGAAGCTAACTCGGTTGTTTCGTCTGCATTTGAAACTATATAATTTATATCGCAAGGATTTGAAGCCAAATCATTTGTGTTGCATGGATTAGAAGCTAAACCTTCTACATCGCATTGATTTGATGATACATCATGTGTACCACATGGATTTGCATCTAAACCTTCTTCATCGCATTGATTTGCAGCTAAATCATGTGTTTCGCATTGATTTGAAGCAAAACATTCTACATCGCATAGATTTGAAGCTAGCTCGTTTGTTCCGTCTGCATTTGAAACTATATCACATACAACGCAAGTATCTGAAGCTGAATCATTTGTTCCGCATGGATTTGAAGCTGAGCCTTCTACTTCGCATTGATTTGAAGCTAAATCGTTTGTTTCGCATGGATTTGGAGCTAACTCGTTTGTTTCACCTGCATTTGAAGCTATATCACAAATCGAAAGTATGTGACCTTAAATCATTTGTTTCGCGTGGGTTTGAAGCTAAGCATTCTACATCGCATTGATTTACTGTTAAATCATGTGTTTCGCATGGATTTGAAGCTAACTCGTTTGATTCGTCTCCATTTGAAGCTATATCACTTATATCCCAAGTATCTGAAGCTTAATCATTTGTGTCGCGTGGATTTGAAGCTGAACCTTCTACATAGCATTGATTTGAAGCTCAATCATGTGTTTCGCTTGGATTTGAAGCTAACTCCTTTGTTTCGTCTGCATTTGAAGCTATGTCACTTATATCGCAAGTATCTGAAGCTAAATCATTTGTGTCGCATGCATTTGAAGCTAAACTTGCCACACAGCATTGATTTGAAGCTTAATCATGTGTTTCGCATGGATTTGAAGCTAACTCGTTTGTTTCGCATGCAGATGAATCTATATCACATATATCGCAATTATCTGAAGCTAAATCATTGGTTTCGCATGGATTTGAAACTAAACCTTCTAAATCGCATTGATTTCAAGCTATATCATGTGTTTCGCATGGACTTGAAGCTAACTCTTTTGTTTCCCCTTCATTTTAAGCTATATCAATTATATCACAAGAATCTCATGCTTAATCATTTGTTTCGCATGGATTTGAAGCTAAACCTTCTACATCGCATTGATTTGAATCTAAATCATGTGTTCCGCATGGATTTGAAGATAACTCGTTTGTTTCGCCTGCATTAGAAGCTAAATCATGTGTTTCGCATTGATTTGAAGTTAACTCGTTTGTGACGCCTGCATTTGAAGATAAATCATGTATATCACAAGTAGTTGAAGCTAAACCGTTTGTTTCGCACGGATTCGAAGATAAGCCTTATACTTCGCATTGATTTGTCGATAAATCGAGTCTTTCGCATGGATTTGAAGCTAACTCGTTTGTTTCGCCTGCATTTGAAGCAAAATCGTGTATATCACAAGTATTTGAAGCTGGACCATTTGTTTGGCATGAATATTAAGCTAAACCATGTGTTTCGAATGAATTTGAAGCTAAATCATGTGTTTCGCTTGGATTTGAAGATAACTCGTTTGTTTCGCCGACATTTGAAGCTAAATCATGTAAATCACAAGTATTTGAAGCTAAACTATTTGTTTCACACGGATTCGAAGACAATCCTTCTACTTCGCATTGATTTGAAGCTAAATCATGTGTTTCGCATGGATTTGAAGCTAACTCGTTTGTTTCGCATGCAGTTGAAGCTATATCACTTATATCACAAGTATTTGAAGCTAAACCATTTGTTACGCATGGATTCGTAGATGAGCCTTCTACTTCACATTGATTTAAATAAAAATCATGTGTTTCGTTTGGATTTGAAGCTAACTCGATTATTTCGTCTCCATTTGAAGCTAAATCATGCATATAACAAGTATTTGATGCTAAACCATTTGTTTCGCATGGATTTGAAGCTAAGCCTTCAAGTTCACTTTAATTTGAAGCTAAATCATGGATTTGAAGTCAACTCGCTTGTTTCGTCTGCATTTGAAGTTATTTCATTTACATCGCAAGTATTTGAACCTTAATCATGTGTTTCGCTTGGATTTGAACCCAGCCTTCTACTTCGCATTGATTTGATGTTAAACCATGTGTTCTAATGAGTTTGAAGCTAAATCATGTGTTTCGCTTGGATATGAAGCTAACTCGTTTGTGTAGCCTGCATTTGAAGTTAAATCATGTATATCACAAGTATTTGGAGCTAAACTATTTGTTTCGCACGGATTCGAAGACAATCCATCTACTTCGCATTGAATTGAAGCTAAATCAGGTGTTTCGCATGGATTTGAAGCTAACTCGTTTGTTTCGCAGGCAGTTGAAGCTATATCACTTATATCACAAGTATTTGAAGCTAAACCGTTTGTTTCGCACGGATTCGAAGATAAGCCTTTTACTTCGCATTGATTTGAAGATAAATCATGTGTTTCGCATGGATTTGAAGCTAACTCGTTTGTTTCGCCTGCATTTGAAGCAAAATCATGTATATCACAAGTATTTGAAGCACAACCATTTGTTTGGCATGAATATTAAGCTAAACCATGTGTTGCGAATGAATTTGAAGCTAAATAATGTGTTTGGCATGGATTTGAAGCTAACTTGTTTGTTTCGCCAGCGTTTGAAGCTAAATCATGTATGTCACAAGTATTTGAAGCTTAACCATTTGATTCGCCTGGATTTGAAGCCAAGCCTTCTACTTCGCATTGATTTGATGCTAAACCATGTGTTTCGAATGAATTTGAAGCTAAATCATGTGTTTCGCTTGGATTTGAAGATAACTCGTTTGTTTCGCCGGCATTTGAAGCTAAATCATGTAAATCACAAGTATTTGTAGCTAAACTATTTGTTTCGCATGGATTTGAAGCTATGCCTTCTACTTCGCATTGATTTGAAGAAAAATCATTTGTTAAGTTTGGATTTGAAGCTAACTCGATTGTTTCGCCTGCATTTAATGCTATATCACTTATATCGCAATTAACTAAAGATAAATCATTTGTTTCTCATGTATTTGAAGCTAAGCCTTCTACTTCGCATTGATTTGAAACTAAATCATGTGTTTCGCATGGATTTGAAGCTAACTTGTTTGTTTCGCCTGCATTTGAAGCTAAATCATGTATATCACAAGTATTTGAAGCTAAACTACTTGTTTCACACGGATTCGAAGACAATCCTTCTACTTCGCATTGATTTGAAGCTAAATCATGTGTTTCGCATGGATTTGAAGCTAACTCGTTTGTTTCGCAGGCAGTTGAAGCTATATCACTTATATCACAAGTATTTGAAGCTAAACCGTTTGTTTCGCACGGATTCGAAGATAAGCCTTTTACTTCGCATTGATTTGAAGATAAATCATGTGTTTCGCATGGATTTGAAGCTAACTCGTTTGTTTCGCCAGCATTTAATGCTATATCACTTATATCGCAATTAACTAAAGATAAATCATTTGTGTCGCATGGATTTGAAACTAAACCTTCTACATCGCATTGATTTGCAGCTAAATCCTGTGTTTCGCATGGATTTGAAGCGTACTCGTCTTTTTCGTCTGCATTTGAAGCTATATCACTAATATCCCGAGTGTTTGAAGCTAAATCAGTTGTTTCGCATGGTTTCGAAGCTAAACCGTCTACATCGCATTGATTTGAAGCTAAATCAAGTGTTTCGCTTGTATATGAAGCTAACTCGTTTGTTTCGCCTGCAGTTGAATCGATATCACTTATGTCGCAAGTAATTTGAAGCTACATCATTTGTTCCGCATGCATTAGAAGCTAAGTCTTCTACTCCGCATTGATTTGAAGCTAAATCGTTTGTTTCGCATGGATTTGGAGGAAACTCGTTTGTTTCGTCTGCATTTGAAGCTATGTCACTTATATCGCAAGTATCTGAAGAGAAATCATTTGTGTCGCATGCATTGAAGCTAAACTTGCCACACAGCATTGATTTGAAGCTTAATCATGTGTTTTGCATGGTATTGAGGCTAACTCGTTTGTTTCCCTGCATTTGAAGCTATATCACTTATATCGCAAGTATCTGATGCTAAAATCATTTGTTTCGCATGGATTTGATGCTAACCTTCTACATCGCATTGATTTGCAGCAAAATCATGTGTTTCTTGGATTTGAAGCTAACTCGTTTGTTTCATCTGCATTTGAAGATATGTCACTTATATCGCAAGTATCTGAAGCTAAATCATTTGTGTCGCATGCATTTGAAGCTAAACTTGCCACACAGCATTGATTTGAAGCTTAAGCACGTGTTTTGCATGGATTTGAAGCTAACTCGTGTTGTTTCGCATGCAGATGAATCTATATCACATATATCGCAATTATCTGAAGCTAAATCATTGGTTTCGCATGGATTTGAAACTAAACCTTCTAATCGCATTGATTTCAAGCTATATCATGTGTTTCGCATGGACTTGAAGCTAACTCCTTTGTTTCCCCTTCATTTTAAGCTATATCAATTATATCACAAGTATCTCATGCTTAATCATTGGTTTCGCATGGGGATTTGAAGCTAAACCTTCTACATCGCATTGATTTGAATCTAAATCATGTGTTCCGCATGGATTGAAGACAACTCGTTTGTTTCGCCTGCATTAGAAACTAATCATGTGTTTCGCATGGATTTGAAGCTAACTTGTTTGTTTCGCCTGCATTTGAAGCTAAATCATGAATATCACAAGTATTTGAAGCTAAACTACTTGTTTCACACGGATTCGAAGACAATCCATCTACTTCGCATTGATTTGAAGCTAAATCATGTGTTTTGCATGGATTTGAAGCTAACTCGTTTGTTTCGCCTGCATTTGAAGCAAAATCGTGTATATCACAAGTATTTGAAGCTGGACCATTTGTTTGGCATGAATATTAAGCTAAACCATGTGTTTCGAATGAATTTGAAGCTAAATCATGTGTTTCGCTTGGATTTGAAGATAACTCGTTTGTTTCGCCGGCATTTGAAGCTAAATCATGTAAATCACAAGTATTTGTAGCTAAACTATTTGTTTCGCATGGATTTGAAGCTATGCCTTCTACTTCGCATTGATTTGAAGAAAAATCATTTGTTAAGTTTGGATTTGAAGCTAACTCGATTGTTTCGCCTGCATTTAATGCTATATCACTTATATCGCAATTAACTAAAGATAAATCATTTGTTTCTCATGTATTTGAAGCTAAGCCTTCTACTTCGCATTGATTTGAAACTAAATCATGTGTTTCGCATGGATTTTGAAGCTAACTTGTTTGTTTCGCCTGCATTTGAAGCTAAATCATGTATATCACAAGTATTTGAAGCTAAACTACTTGTTTCACACGGATTCGAAGACAATCCTTCTACTTCGCATTGATTTGAAGCTAAATCATGTGTTTCGCATGGATTTTGAAGCTAACTCGTTTGTTTCGCAGGCAGTTGAAGCTATATCACTTATATCACAAGTATTTGAAGCTAAACGTTTGTTTCGCACGGATTCGAAGATAAGCCTTTTACTTCGCATTGATTTGAAGATAAATCATGTGTTTCGCATGGATTTGAAGCTAACTCGTTTGTTTCGCCAGCATTTAATGCTATATCACTTATATCGCAATTAACTAAAGATAAATCATTTGTGTCGCATGGATTTGAAACTAAACCTTCTACATCGCATTGATTTGCAGCTAAATCCTGTGTTTCGCATGGATTTGAAGCGTACTCGTCTTTTCGTCTGCATTTGAAGCTATATCACTAATATCCCGAGTGTTTGAAGCTAAATCAGTTGTTTCGCATGGTTTCGAAGCTAAACCGTCTACATCGCAATTGATTTGAAGCTAAATCAAGTGTTTCGCTTGTATATGAAGCTAACTCGTTTGTTTCGCCTGCAGTTGAATCTATATCACTTATGTCGCAAGTATTTGAAGCTACATCATTTGTTCCGCATGCATTAGAAGCTAAGTCTTCTACTCCGCATTGATTTGAAGCTAAATCGTTTGTTTCGCATGGATTTGAGAAACTCATTTGTTTCGTCTGCATTTGAAGCTATGTCACTTATATCGCAAGTATCTGAAGAGAAATCATTTGTGTCGCATGCATTGAAAGCTAAACTTGCCACACAGCATTGATTTGAAGCTTAATCATGTGTTTTGCATGGTATTGAGGCTAACTCGTTTGTTTCCCCTGCATTGAAGCTATATCACTTATATCGCAAGTATCTGATGCTAAATCATTGTTTCGCATGGATTTGATGCTAAACTTCTACATCGCATTGATTTGCAGCAAAATCATGTGTTTCGCTTGGATTGAAGCTAACTCGTTTGTTTCATCTGCATTTGAAGCTATGTCACTTATATCGCAAGTATCTGAAGCTAAATCATTTGTGTCGCATGCATTTGAAGCTAAACTTGCCACACAGCATTGATTTGAAAGCTTAAGCACGTGTTTTGCATGGATTTGAAGCTAACTCGTTTGTTTCGCATGCAGATGAATCTATATCACATATATCGCAATTATCTGAAGCTAAATCATTGGTTTCGCATGATTTGAAACTAAACCTTCTAAATCGCATTGATTTCAAGCTATATCATGTGTTTCGCATGGACTTGAAGCTAACTCTTTTGTTTCCCTTCATTTTAAGCTATATCAATTATATCACAAGTATCTCATGCTTAATCATTTGTTTCGCAAGGATTTGAAGCTAAACCTTCTACATCGCATTGATTTGAATCTAAATCATGTGTTCCGCATGGATTTGAAGACAACTCGTTTGTTTCGCCTGCATTAGAAGCTAAATCATGTGTTTCGCATTGATTTGAAGTTAACTCGTTTGTGTCGCCTGCATTTGATGATAAATCATGTATATCACAAGTAGTTGAAGCTAAACCGTTTGTTTCGCACGGATTCGAAGATAAGCCTTATACTTCGCATTGATTTGAAGATAAATCGAGTGTTTCGCATGGATTTGAAGCTAACTCGTTTGTTTCGCCTGCATTTGAAGCAAAATCGTGTATATCACAAGTATTTGAAGCTGGACCATTTGTTTGGCATGAATATTAAGCTAAACCATGTGTTTCGAATGAATTTGAAGCTAAATCATGTGTTTCGCATGGATTTGAAGCTAACTCGTTTGTTTCGCCTGCATTTGAAGCAAAATCGTGTATATCACAAGTATTTGAAGCTGGACCATTTGTTTGGCATGAATATTAAGCTAAACCATGTGTTTCGAATGAATTTGAAGCTAAATCATGTGTTTCGCTTGGATTTGAAGATAACTCGTTTGTTTCGCCGGCATTTGAAGCTAAATCATGTAAATCACAAGTATTTGTAGCTAAACTATTTGTTTCGCATGGATTTGAAGCTATGCCTTCTACTTCGCATTGATTTGAAGAAAAATCATTTGTTAAGTTTGGATTTGAAGCTAACTTGTTTGTTTCGCCTGCATTTGAAGCTAAATCATGTATATCACAAGTATTTGAAGCTAAACTACTTGTTTCACACGGATTCGAAGACAATCCTTCTACTTCGCATTGATTTGAAGCTAAATCATGTGTTTCGCATGGATTTGAAGCTAACTCGTTTGTTTCGCAGGCAGTTGAAGCTATATCACTTATATCACAAGTATTTGAAGCTAAACCGTTTGTTTCGCACGGATTCGAAGATAAGCCTTTTACTTCGCATTGATTTGAAGATAAATCATGTGTTTCGCATGGATTTGAAGCTAACTCGTTTGTTTCGCCAGCATTTGAAGCAAAATCATGTATATCACAAGTATTTGAAGCTAAACAATTTGTTACGCATGGATTCGAAGATGAGCCTTCTACTTCGCATTGATTTTTAAGAAAAATCATGTGTTATGTTTGGATTTGAAGCTTACTCGATTATTTCGCCTCCATTTGAAGCTAAATCATGCATATCACAAGTATATGATGCTAAACCATTTGCTTCGCATGGATTTGAAGCTAAGCCTTCAACTTTGCTTTGATTTGAAGCTAAATCATGTGTTTCGTTTGGATTTTAAGCTAACTCGTTTGTTTCACGTGCAGTTGAAGCTAAATCATGTATATCACAAGTATTTCATGCTGAACCATTTGTTTCGCATGAATATTAAGCAAAACCATGTGCTTCGAACGAATTTGAAACTAAATCATGTGTTTCGCATGGGTTTAAAGCTAACTCGTTTGTTTCGCCTGAATGTGAAGCTAAATCATGTATATCTCAAGTATTTGAAGCTGAACCATTTGTTTCGCATGTATTCGAAGATAAGTCTTCTACTTCGCGTTGACTTGAAGCTAAATCATGTGTTTCGCATGGACTTGAAGATAACTCGTTCGTTGCGACTGCATTTGAAGCTGTATCATGTATATCATATGTATTTGGACCTGAACCATATGTTTCGCGTGAATATTAAGCTAAATCATGTGTTTCGCATGAGTTTGAAGCTAAATCATGTGTTTCGCTTGGTTATGAAGCTAACTCGTTCGTTTCGCCTACATTTGAAGCTGTATCATGTATATCATATGTATTTGGACAAGAACCATATGTTTCGCGTGAATATTAAGCGAAATCATGTTTTTCGAATGAATTTTAAGCTAAATCATGTGTTTCGCATCGATTTGAAACGAAATTGTTTGGTTCGCATGCAGTTGAACCTAAATCATGTATACCATAAATATTTGAAGCTAAACCATTTTCTTCGCATGTATTCGAAGATATGTCTTCTACTTCGCATTGATTTGAACTAAATCATGTGTTTCGCATGGATTAGAAGCTAACTCGTTAGTTTCGCATGCAGTTGAAACTATATCACTTATATCACAAGTATTTGAAGCTAAACCATTTGTTTCGCATGTATTTGAAGATAAGCCTTCTATTTCGCATGAATTTGAAGCTAAATCTTGTGTTTAGTTTGGATTTGAAACTAACTCGATTGTTTCGGCTGCATTTGAAGCTAAGTCATGTATAACACAAGAATTTGAAGCTAAAGCATTTGATTCGCATGGATTTGAAGCTAAGCCTTCTACTTCGCATTGATTTGAAGCTAAGTCATGTGTTTCGCATGGATTTGAAGTCAACTCGTTTGTTTCGTCTGCATATGAAGCTATTTCATGTATATCGCAAGTATTTGAAGCTTAATCATGTGTTTCGCTTGGATTTGAAACCAAGCATTCAACTTCGCATTGATTTGATGCTAAACCATGTGATTCGCATGAATTTGAAGCTAAATCATGTGTTTGGCATGGATTTGAAGTTAACTCGTTTGTTTCGCCAGAATTTGAAGCTAAATCATGTATATCACAAGTATTTGAAGCTAAACCATTTGATTCGTATGGATTTGTTGCTAAATCTTCTACTTCGCATTGATTTGAACAAAATTATGTTTTTCGCATGGATTTGAAGCTAAGCCTTCTACTTCGCATTGATTTGAAGCAAGATCATGTGTTTCGCTTGGATTTGAATCTAACTCGTTTGTTTCGCCTGCATTTGAAGCTAAATCATGTATATCACGAGTATTTCAAGCTAAACAATTTGTTTCGGATGGATTTGAAGATAAGCCTTCTATTTCGCATTGATTTGAAGCTAAATAATGTGTATCGCATGGATTTGAAGCTAACTCGTTTGTTTCGCCTGCATTTGGAGCTGAATCATGTATATCATAAGTATTTGAAGCTAAACCATTTGATTCATATGGATTTGAAGCACAGTCATGTGTTGCGGATGGATTTAAAGCAAACTCGTTTGTTTCGCCTGTATTTGAAGCTAAATCATGTATATCACAAATATTTGAAGCTAAACCATTTGTTTCGCATAGATTTGAAGCTAAATCATGTGTTTCGCATGGATTTGAAGCTAACTCGTTTGTTACACCTGCATTTGAAGCTATCTCACTTATATTCGCGAGTATTTGATTCACAATCATTCGTTTCGCATGGATTTGAAGCTAACTAGTCTGTTTCGCAAGCAGTTGAAGCTAAATCATGTATATCATAAGTATTTGTAGCTAAACCATTTGTATCGCATGGATTTGAAGCTAAACCTTCTACATCGCATTGATTTGAAGCTAAATCATTTGTTCCGCATGGATTTTGAAGCTAAATCGTTCGATTCGTCTGCATTTGAAGCTATATCCCTAATATCGCAAGAATCTGAATCTAAATCATTTGTTTCGCATGGATTTTAAGCTAAGCCTTCTACGTCGTATTGATTTGAAGCTAAATCATTTGTATCGCATGGATTTGAAGCTAAACCTTCTACATCGCATTGATTTGCAGCTAAATCATGTGTTTCGCATGGATTTGAAGTTAACTCGTTTGTTTCGACTGCATTTGAAGCTATATCACTTATATCGCAAGTATCTGAAGCTAAATCATTTGTTTCGCATGGATTTTGAAGCTAACTCGTTTGATTCGTTTGAATTTAAAACTACATCACTTATATGCCTAGTGTTTGAAGCTAAATCACTTGTTTCGCATGGATTTGAAGCTAAACCTTCTACATCGTATTGATTTGAAGCTAAATCATGTGTTTCGCTTCGAATTGAAGCTAAACCTTCTACATCGCATGGATTTGAAGCTAACTCGTTTGATTCGTCTGCATTTGAAGCTATATCACTTATATCCCAAGTGTTTGAATTTAAATCATTTGTTTCGCTTGGATTTGAAGCTAAGCCTTCTACTTCGCATTGAACTGAAGCTAATACATGTGTATCGCATGGATTTTGAAGCCAACTCGTTTGATTCGTCTGCATTTGAAGCATTATCACTTATATCGCAAGTATCTGATGCTAAATCATTTGTTTCGCATGGATTTGTAGCTAAAGCTTCTACATCGCATTGATTTGAAGCTAAATCATTTGTTTCGCATGGATTTGAAGCTAAACCTTCTACATCGTATTGATTTGCAGCTAAGCCATGTGTATCGCTTGTATTTGAAGCTAACTCGTTTGTTTCGACAGCACTTGAAGCTATATCACTTATATAGTATGTATATAAAGCTAAATAATTTGTGTCGCATAGATATGAAGGTAAACCTTCTACATCGCATTGATTTGCAGATAAATCATGTGTTTTGCATGGATTTGAAGCTAACTCGTTTGTTTCGACTGCATTTGAAGATATATCACTTATATCGCAAGTATCTGAAGCTAAATCATTAGTTTCGCATGGATTTGAAGCTAATCCTTCTACATCGATTTGTTTTGAAGCTAAATTATGTGTTCTGCATGGATTTTATGCTAACTCGCACGGATTTGAATCTAACTCGTTAGTTTCGCCTGCATTTGTTGCTATATCACTTATATCGCAAGTATCTGGTCCTAAATCATTTGTTTCCTACGAATTTGAAGCTAAGCCTTCTACTTGGCAACTATTTGAAGCTAAATGACGTGTATCGCATGGATTTTGTAGCTAACCCGTTTTAGTCGTCTGCATTTGAAACTATATCACTTATATCCCAAGTGTTTGAAGCTAAATCATTTGTTCTCATGGATTTGAAGCTAAACCTTCTACATCGCATTGATTTGAAGCTAAATCATGTGTTTCGCTTGGATTTGAAGCTAAACCTTCTACATCGCATTGATTTGAAGCTAAATGATGTGTGTCGCATGGATTTTGAATCTAACTCGATTGATTCGTCTGCATTTGAAGTTAAATCACTTATATACCAAGTGTTTGAAGCTAAATCATTTGTTTCGCATGGATTTGAAGCTAAACCTTCTACATCGCATTCATTTGAAGCTAAATAATGTGCTTCGCTTGGATTTGTAGCTAAACCTACTACATCGCTTTGTTTTGAATCTAAATCATGTTTTGCATGGATTTTAATCTTACTCGTTTGTTTCCCCTGCATTTGAAGCTATATCACTTATATCGCAAGTAACTGATGCTAAATTATTTGTTTCGCATGGATTTGACGCTAAACCTTCTACATTGCATTGATTTGCAGCTAAATCATGTGTTTCGCGTGGATTTGAAGCTAAGCCTTCTATTTCGCATGGATTTAAATCGAAATGATGTGTATCGCATGGATTTTGAAGTCAACTCGTTTGAATCGTCTGCATTTGAAGCTATATCACTTATATCCCACGTGTTTGATGCTAAATCATTTGTTTCGCATGGATTTGAAGATAAGCTTTCTACGTCGCATGGATGTAAAGCTGAATCATGTGTTCCGCATGGATTTGAAGCTAACTCGTTTGTTTCGACTGCACTTGAAACAATATCACTTATATCGCTAGTATCTGAAGCTATAATCATTTGTTTCGCATGGATTTGAAGCTACACCTTCAACGTCGCATTGATTTGCAGCTAAATCATGAGTTTCGCATGGATCTGAAGCTAACCCGTTTGTTTCGTCTGCATTTGAAGCTATTCCACTTATATCCCAAGTGGTTGAAGCTAAATCATTTGTTTCGCATGGATTTGAAGCTAAACCTTCTACATCGCATTGATTTGCAGCTAAATCATGTGTTTCGCATGGATTTGAAGTTAACTCGTTTGTTTCGACTGCATTTGAAGCTATATCACTTATATCGCAAGTATCTGAAGCTAAATCATTTGTTTCGCATGGATTTTGAAGCTAACTCGTTTGATTCGTTTGAATTTGAAACTACATCACTTATATGCCTAGTGTTTGAAGCTAAATCACTTGTTTCGCATGGATTTGAAGCTAAACCTTCTACATCGTATTGATTTGAAGCTAAATCATGTGTTTCGCTTCGAATTGAAGCTAAACCTTCTACATCGCATGGATTTGAAGCTAACTCGTTTGATTCGTCTGCATTTGAAGCTATATCACTTATATCCCAAGTGTTTGAATTTAAATCATTTGTTTCGCTTGGATTTGAAGCTAAGCCTTCTACTTCGCATTGAACTGAAGCTAATACATGTGTATCGCATGGATTTTGAAGCCAACTCGTTTGATTCGTCTGCATTTCAAGCATTATCACTTATATCGCAAGTATCTGATGCTAAATCATCTGTTTCGCATGGATTTGTAGCTAAAGCTTCTACATCGCATTGATTTGAAGCTAAATCATTTGTTTCGCATGGATTTGAAGCTAAACCTTCTACATCGTATTGATTTGCAGCTAAGCCATGTGTATCGCTTGTATTTGAAGCTAACTCGTTTGTTTCGACAGCACTTGAAGCTATATCACTTATATAGTATGTATATAAAGCTAAATAATTTGTGTCGCATAGATATGAAGGTAAACCTTCTACATCGCATTGATTTGCAGATAAATCATGTGTTTTGCATGGATTTGAAGCTAACTCGTTTGTTTCGACTGCATTTGAAGATATATCACTTATATCGCAAGTATCTGAAGCTAAATCATTTGTTTCGCATGGATTTGAAGCTAATCCTTCTACATCGATTTGTTTTGAAGCTAAATTATGTGTTCTGCATGGATTTTATGCTAACTCGCACGGATTTGAATCTAACTCGTTAGTTTCGCCTGCATTTGTTGCTATATCACTTATATCGCAAGTATCTGGTCCTAAATCATTTGTTTCCTACGAATTTGAAGCTAAGCCTTCTACTTGGCAACTATTTGAAGCTAAATGACGTGTATCGCATGGATTTTGTAGCTAACCCGTTTTAGTCGTCTGCATTTGAAACTATATCACTTATATCCCAAGTGTTTGAAGCTAAATCATTTGTTCTCATGGATTTGAAGCTAAACCTTCTACATCGCATTGATTTGAAGCTAAATCATGTGTTTCGCTTGGATTTGAAGCTAAACCTTCTACATCGCATTGATTTGAAGCTAAATGATGTGTGTCGCATGGATTTTGAATCTAACTCGATTGATTCGTCTGCATTTGAAGTTAAATCACTTATATCCCAAGTGTTTGAAGCTAAATCATTTGTTTCGCATGGATTTGAAACTAAACCTTCTACATCGCATTCATTTGAAGCTAAATAATGTGCTTCGCTTGGATTTGTAGCTAAACCTACTACATCGCTTTGTTTTGAATCTAAATCATGTTTTGCATGGATTTTAATCTTACTCGTTTGTTTCCCCTGCATTTGAAGCTATATCACTTATATCGCAAGTAACTGATGCTAAATTATTTGTTTCGCATGGATTTGACGCTAAACCTTCTACATTGCATTGATTTGCAGCTAAATCATGTGTTTCGCATGGATTTGAAGCTAAGCCTTCTATTTCGCATGGATTTAAATCGAAATGATGTGTATCGCATGGATTTTGAAGCCAACTCGTTTGAATCGTCTGCATTTGAAGCTATATCACTTATATCCCACGTGTTTGATGCTAAATCATTTGTTTCGCATGGATTTGAAGATAAGCTTTCTACGTCGCATGGATGTAAAGCTGAATCATGTGTTCCGCATGGATTTGAAGCTAACTCGTTTGTTTCGACTGCACTTGAAACAATATCACTTATATCGCTAGTATCTGAAGCTATAATCATTTGTTTCGCATGGATTTGAAGCTACACCTTCAACGTCGCATTGATTTGCAGCTAAATCATGAGTTTCGCATGGATCTGAAGCTAACCCGTTTGTTTCGTCTGCATTTGAAGCTATTCCACTTATATCCCAAGTGGTTGAAGCTAAATCATTTGTTTCGCATGGATTTGAAGCTAAACCTTCTACATCGCATTGATTTGATACTAGATCATGTGTTTCGCTAAGATTTGAAGCTAACTCGTTTGTGTCGCCTGCATTTGAAGCTAAATCATGTATATCACAAGTATTTGAAGCTAAACCATTTGTTTCGCATGGATTTGAAGATAAGCCTTCTACTTCGCATTGATTTGAAGCTAAATCATGTGTATCGCATGGATTTGATGCTAACTCGTTTGTTTCGCCTGCATTTGAAGCTGAATCATGTATATCACAAGTATTTGAAGCTAAAACATTTGATTCGTATGGATTTGTTGCTAAATCTTCTACTTCGCATTGATTTGAACAAAATTATGTTTTTCGCATGGATTTGAAGCTAAGCCTTCTACTTCGCATTGATTTGAAGCAAGATCATGTGTTTCGCTTGGATTTGAATCTAACTCGTTTGTTTCGCCTGCATTTGAAGCTAAATCATGTATATCACGAGTATTTCAAGCTGAACAATTTGTTTCGGATGGATTTGAAGATAAGCCTTCTATTTCGCATTGATTTGAAGCTAAATAATGTGTATCGCATAGATTTGAAGCTAACTCGTTTGTTTCGCCTGCATTTGGAGCTGAATCATGTATATCATAAGTATTTGAAGCTAAACCATTTGATTCATATGGATTTGAAGCACAATCATGTGTTGCGGATGGATTTGAAGCAAACTCGTTTGTTTCGCCTGTATTTGAAGCTAAATCATGTATATCACAAGTATTTGAAGCTAAACCATTTGTTTCGCATAGATTTGAAGCTAAATCATGTGTTTCGCTTGGATTTGAAGCTACTCGTTTGTTTCGCGTGCAGTTGAAGCTAAATCATGCATATGACAAGTATTTGAAGTTAAACTATTTGATTCGCATTGAATTGAAGCTAAATCACGTGTCTCGCATGGATTTGAAGATAACTCGTTTGTTTCGCATGCAGTTGAAGCTCAATCATGTATATCACAAGTATTTGATATTAAACCATTTGTTTCGCATTGATTTGAAGCTAAGATTTCTCCTTCGCATTGATTTGAAGTTAAATCATGTGTTTCCCTTGGGTGAGAAGCTAAATCTTTTGTCTCGCATGCAGCTGATGCTAAATCATGTATATCACACGTATTTGTTGCTATACCAATTGATTTGCAGGGATTTGAAACTATGCCTCCTAAATCGCATTAACTTGAAGCTAAATCATGTGATTCGCTTGGATTTGAAGCTAAGCCTTCTACTTCGCATTGATTTGAAGCTAAATCATGTGATTCGCGTGGATTTGAAGCTAACTCGTTTGTTTCGCATGCAGTTGAAGCTAAATCATGTATATCACAAGTATTTGAAGCGATACCATTTGTTTCGCATGTATTTGAAGATAAGCCTTCTATTTCGCATGAATTTGAAGCTAAATCTTGTGTTTAGTTTGGATTTGAAACTAACTCGATTCTTTCGGCTGCATTTGAAGCTAAGTCATGTATAACACAAGAATTTGAAGCTAAAGCATTTGATTCGCATGGATTTGAAGCTAAGCCTTCTACTTCGCATTGATTTGTAGCTAAGTCATGTGTTTCGCATGGATTTGAAGTCAACTCGTTTGTTTCGTCTGCATATGAAGCTATTTCATTTATATCGCAAGTATTTGAAGCTTAATCATGTGTTTCGCTTGGATTTGAAACCAAGCATTCTACTTCGCATTGATTTGATGCTAAACCATGTGATTCGCATGAATTTGAAGCTAAATCATGTGTTTGGCATGGATTTGAAGTTAACTCGTTTGTTTCGCCAGAATTTGAAGCTAAATCATTTATATCACAACTATTTGAAGCTCAACCATTTTTTTCGCATGAATATTAAGCTAATCCAAGTGTTTCGAATGAATTTGAAGCACAATCATGTGTTCCGCATGGATTTGAAGCAAACTCGTTTGTTTCGCCTGCATTTGAAGCTAAATCATGTATATCACAAGTATTTGAAGCTAAACTACTTGTTTCACACGGATTCGAAGACAATCCTTCTACTTCGCATTGATTTGAAGCTAAATCATGTGTTTCGCATGGATTTGAAGCTAACTCGTTTGTTTCGCCTGCATTTGAAGCAAAATCGTGTATATCACAAGTATTTGAAGCTGGACCATTTGTTTGGCATGAATATTAAGCTAAACCATGTGTTTCGAATGAATTTGAAGCTAAATCATGTGTTTCGCTTGGATTTGAAGATAACTCGTTTGTTTCGCCGGCATTTGAAGCTAAATCATGTAAATCACAAGTATTTGTAGCTAAACTATTTGTTTCGCATGGATTTGAAGCTATGCCTTCTGCTTCGCATTGATTTGAAGAAAAATCATTTGTTAAGTTTGGATTTGAAGCTAACTCGATTGTTTCGCCTGCATTTAATGCTATATCACTTATATCGCAATTAACTAAAGATAAATCATTTGTTTCTCATGTATTTGAAGCTAAGCCTTCTACTTCGCATTGATTTGAAACTAAATCATGTGTTTCGCATGGATTTGAAGCTAACTTGTTTGTTTCGCCTGCATTTGAAGCTAAATCATGTATATCACAAGTATTTGAAGCTAAACTACTTGTTTCACACGGATTCGAAGACAATCCTTCTTCTTCGCATTGATTTGAAACTAAATCATGTGTTTCGCATGGATTTGAAGCTAACTCGTTTGTTTCGCAGGCAGTTGAAGCTATATCACTTATATCACAAGTATTTGAAGCTAAACCGTTTGTTTCGCACGGATTCGAAGATAAGCCTTTTACTTCGCATTGATTTGAAGATAAATCATGTGTTTCGCATGGATTTGAAGCTAACTCGTTTGTTTCGCAGGCAGTTGAAGCTATATCACTTATATCACAAGTATTTGAAGCTAAACAATTTGTTACGCATGGATTCGAAGATGAGCCTGCTACTTCGCATTGATTTTTAAGAAAAATCATGTGTTACGTTTGGATTTGAAGCTTACTCGATTATTTTGCCTCCATTTGAAGCTAAATCATGCATATCACAAGTATATGATGCTAAACCATTTGCTTCGCATGGATTTGAAGCTAAGCCTTCAACTTTGCTTTGATTTGAAGCTAAATCATGTGTTTCGTTTGGATTTTAAGCTAACTCGTTTGTTTCACGTGCAGTTGAAGCTAAATCATGTATATCACAAGTATTTCATGTTGAACCATTTGTTTCGCATGAATATTAAGCAAAACCATGTGCTTCGAACGAATTTGAAACTAAATCATGTGTTTCGCATGGGTTTAAAGCTAACACGCCTGTTTCACATGCTGTTGAAGCTAAATCATGTATACCACGAGTATTTGAAGCTGAACTATTTGTTTCGCATGAATATTAACCTTAACCATGTGTTTCGCATGAGCTTGAAGCTAAATCATGTGTTTCGCTTGTATTTCAAGCTAACTCGTTTGTTTCGCGAGCATTTGATGCTGAATCATGTATATCACAAGTATTTGAAGCTAAACCATTTGCTTCGCATGGATATGTAGCTAATTCTTCTACATCGCATTGATTTGAAGCTAAATCATGTGTTTCGCTTGGATTTGAAGCTAACACGCCTGTTTCACATACTGTTGAAGCTAAATCATGTATACCACGAGTATTTGAAGCTGAACCATTTGTTTCGCATGAATATTAAGCTTAACCATGTGTTTCGCATGAGTTTGAAGCTAAATCATGTGTTTCGCTTGGTTATGAAGCTAACTCGTTCGTTTCGCCTACATTTGAAGCTGTATCATGTATATCATATGTATTTGGACAAGAACCATATGTTTCGCGTGAATATTAAGCGAAATCATGTTTTTCGAATGAATTTTAAGCTAAATCATGTGTTTCGCATCGATTTGAAACGAAATTGTTTGGTTCGCATGCAGTTGAACCTAAATCATGTATACCATAAGTATTTGAAGCTAAACCATTTGCTTCGCATGGATTTGAAGATATGTCTTCTACTTCGCATTGATTTGAACTAAATCATGTGTTTCGCATGGATTTGAAGCTAACTCATTAGTTTCGCATGCAGTTGAAACTCTATCACTTATATCACAAGTATTTGAAGCTAAACCATTTGTTTCGCATGGATTTGAAGATAAGCCGTCTACTTCGCAATGATTTGAAGCTGAATCATGTGTTTCGCATGAGCTTGAAGCTAAATCATGTGTTTCGGCTGCATTTGAAGCTAAGTCATGTATAACACAAGAATTTGAAGCTAAAGCATTTGATTCGCATGGATTTGAAGCTAAGCCTTCTACTTCGCATTGATTTGAAGCTAAGTCATGTGTTTCGCATGGATTTGAAGTCAACTCGTTTGTTTCGTCTGCATATGAAGCTATTTCATTTATATCGCAAGTATTTGAAGCTTAATCATGTGTTTCGCTTGGATTTGAAACCAAGCATTCTACTTCGCATTGATTTGATGCTAAACCATGTGATTCGCATGAATTTGAAGCTAAATCATGTGTTTGGCATGGATTTGAAGTTAACTCGTTTGTTTCGCCAGAATTTGAAGCTAAATCATTTATATCACAACTATTTGAAGCTCAACCATTTTTTTCGTATGAATATTAAGCTAATCCAAGTGTTTCGAATGAATTTGAAGCACAATCATGTGTTCCGCATGGATTTGAAGCAAACTCGTTTGTTTCGCCTGTATTTGAAGCTAAATCATGTATATCACAAGTATTTGAAGCTAAACCATTTGTTTCGCATGGATTTGAAGCTAAATCATGTGTTTCGCTTGGATTTGAAGCTACTCGTATGTTTCGCATGCTGTTGAAGATAAATCATGCATATCACAAGTATTTGAAGCTAAATCATTTGTTTAGCATGGATTTGAAGCTAAATCATGTGTTATGGTTGGATTTGAAGCTAACTCGTTTGTTTCGCATGGAGTTGAAGCTAAATCATGTATATCACAACTATTTGAAGCTGAACCAATTGTTCCGCATGTATATTAATCTAAACCATGTGTTTCGTATGAATAATAATCTAAACCATGTGATTCGCATCAATTTAAAGCTAAATCATGTGTTTCGCATGGTTTTGAAGCTAACTCGTTTGTTTTGAATCCAGTTGAAGCTAAATCATGTATATGACAAGTATTTGAACCTGAACCAATTGTTCCGCATGAATATTAATCTAAACCATGTGTTTCGCATGAATAATAATCTAAACCATGTGATTCGCATCAATTTAAAGCTAAATCATGTGTTTCGCATGATTTTGAAGCTAACTCGTTTGTTTTGAATGCAGTTGAAGCTAAATCATGTATATCACAAGTATTTGATATTAAACCATTTGTTTCGCATTGATTTGAAGCTAAGATTTCTCATTCGGATTGATTTGAAGTTAAATCATGTGTTTCGCTAGAATTTGAAGCTAATTCATTTGTCTCGCATGCAGCTGAAGCTAAATCATGTATATCACAAGTATTTGATGCTATACCAATTGATTCGCAGGGATTTGAAACTAAGCCTCCTACTTCGCATTAATTTGAAGCTAAATCATGTGCTTCGCTTGGATTTGAAGCTAAGCCTTCTACTTCGCATTTATTTGAAGCTAAATCATGTGATTCGCATGGATTTGAAGCTAACTGGTTTGTTTCGCATGATGTTGAAGCTATATCATGTTTATCACAAGTATTTGAAGCTAAACCATTTGCTTCGCATGGATATGTAGCTAATCCTTCTAATTCGCACGAATTTGAATCTAAATCATGTGTTTCGCATGGATTTGAAGCTAATTCGTTTGTCACACCTGCATTTGAAGCTATCTCACTTATATTCGCGAGTATTTGATTCACAATCATTCGTTTCGCATGGATTTGAAGCTAAATAATGTGTTTCGATTGGATTTGAAGCTAACTAGTCTGTTTCGCAAGCAGTTGAAGCTAAATCATGTATATCATAAGTATTTGAAGCTAAACCATTTGTATCGCATGGATTTGAAGCTAAACCTTCTACATCGCATTGATTTGAAGCTAAATCATTTGTTCCGCATGGATTTTGAAGCTAAATCGTTCGATTCGTCTGCATTTGAAGCTATATCCCTAATATCGCAAGAATCTGAATCTAAATCATTTGTTTCGCATGGATTTTAAGCTAAGCCTTCTACATCGTATTGATTTGAAGCTAAATCATTTGTATCGCATGGATTTGAAGCTAAACCTTCTACATCGCATTGATTTGCAGCTAAATCATGTGTTTCGCATGGATTTGAAGTTAACTCGTTTGTTTCGACTGCATTTGAAGCTATATCACTTATATCGCAAGTATCTGAAGCTAAATCATTTGTTTCGCATGGATTTTGAAGCTAACTCGTTTGATTCGTTTGAATTTGAAACTACATCACTTATATGCCTAGTGTTTGAAGCTAAATCACTTGTTTCGCATGGATTTGAAGCTAAACCTTCTACATCGTATTGATTTGAAGCTAAATCATGTGTTTCGCTTCGAATTGAAGCTAAACCTTCTACATCGCATGGATTTGAAGCTAACTCGTTTGATTCGTCTGCATTTGAAGCATTATCACTTATATCGCAAGTATCTGATGCTAAATCATTTGTTTCGCATGGATTTGTAGCTAAAGCTTCTACATCGCATTGATTTGAAGCTAAATCATTTGTTTCGCATGGATTTGAAGCTAAACCTTCTACATCGTATTGATTTGCAGCTAAGCCATGTGTATCGCTTGTATTTGAAGCTAACTCGTTTGTTTCGACTGCATTTGAAGATATATCACTTATATCGCAAGTATCTGAAGCTAAATCATTTGTTTCGCATGGATTTGAAGCTAATCCTTCTACATCGATTTGTTTTGAAGCTAAATCATGTGTTTTGCATGGATTTTATGCTAACTCGTCTGTTTCCCCTGCATTTGATGCTATATCAGTTACATCGCAAGTATCTGATGCTAAATCATTTGTTTCGCATGGATTTGAAACTAAACCTTCTACATCGCATTGATTTGAAGCTAAATCATTGGTTTCGCATGGATTTGAAGCTAAACCTTCGACATCGCATTGATTTGCTGTTAAATAATGTGTTTTGCACGGATTTGAAGCTAACTCGTTTGTTTCCCTTGCATTTGAAGCTATATCACTTATATCACAATTATCTGATGCTAAATCATTAGTTTCGCATGGATTTGACGCAAAACCTTCTACATCGCATTGAGTTGCAGCTAAATCATGTGTTTCGCACGAATTTGAAGCTAATAGATGTGTTTCGGATTAATTTTAAGCTAAATCATGTGTTACGTACGGAATTGAAGCTAACTGTTTTGTTTCGCCACCATTTGAAGCTATATAGCCTACATCCCAAGTGTTTGAAGCTCAATCATTTGTTTCGCATGGATTTGAAACTAAACCTTCTTAATCGCATTGATTTGCAGCTAAATCCTGTGTTTCGCTTGTATATGAAACTAACTCGTTTGTTTCGCCTGCAGTTGAATCTATATCACTTATATCGCAAGTATATGAAGCTAAATCATTTGTTCCGCATGGATTAGAAGCAAAGTCTTCTACTTCGTATTGTTTTGAAGCTAAATCGTTTGTTTCGCATGGATTTGGAGCAAACTCGTTTGTTTCGTCTGCATTTGAAGCTATATCACTTATATCCCAAGTGTTTGAAGCTAAATCATTTGTTTCGCATGGATTTGAAGCTAAACCTTCTACATCGCATGGACTTGAAGCTAACTCGTCTGTTTCGCATGCAGCTGAAGCTATATGATCTATATCCCAAGTGTTTGCAGCTCAATAATTTGTTTCGCATGGATTTGAAGCTAAACCTTCTACATCGCATTGATTTGCAGCTAAATTATGTGTTTCGCATGGATTTGAAGCTAACTCGACTGTCTCGCCTGCATTTCAAGCTATATCACTTATATCGCAATTATCTGAAGGTAAATCATTTGTTTCTAATGTATTTGAAGCTAAGCCTCCTACTTCGCATTGATTTGAAGTTACATCATGTGATTCGGGAGAATTTGAAGCTAACTCGTTTGTTTCGCATGCAGTTGAAGCTAAATCATGTATATCACGAGTATTTGAAGCCGAACCATTTTTTTCGCATGAATATTAAGCTAATCCATGTGTTGCGAATGTATTTGAAGCTAAATCATGTGTTTCGCATGGATTTGAAGCTAACTCGTTTGTTTCGCCTGCATTTGAAGCTAAGTCATGTATATCTCAAGTATTTGAAGCTGAACCATCTTTTTGGCATGATTATTAAGCTAATCCATGTGTTTCGAATGAATTTGAATTAAAATCATGTGTTTCGCATGGATTAGAAGCAAACTCGTTTGTTTCGCCCTGTATTTGCTGCTAAATCATGTATATCACATGTATTTGAAGCTAAACCATTTGTTTCGCCTGGATTCGAAGATAAGCATTCTACTTCGCATTGATTTGAAGCGAAATCATGTGTTTCGCATGGATTTCGTAGCTAACTCGTTCGTTTTGCCTGCAGTTGAAGCTAAGTCATGTATATCACAAGTATTTGAAGCTGAACCATTTTTTTCGCATGAATATTAAGCTAGTCCATGTGTTTCGAATGAATTTGAAGTTAAATCATGTGTTTCGCATGGATTTGAAGCTAACTCGTTTGTTTCGCAGCATTTGAAGTTGTATCACTTATATTCGGAAGTATTTGAAACTAAATAATTCTTTTTGCATGAATTTGAAGCTAAGCCTTCAACTTCGCATTGATTTGAAGCTAAATCATCAGTTTCGCATGGATTTGAAGCTAAGCCTTGAACTTCCCATTGGTTTGAAGCAAAATCATGTGTTTCGCTTGGATTTGAAGCTAACTCGTTTGTTTCGACTGCATTTGAAGCAATATCAATTGTATCGCAAGTATCTGAACCTAAATCATTTGCTTCGCATGGATTAAAAGCTAAACCTTCTACATCGCATTGATTTGAAGCTAAATCATGTGTCTCGAATGGTTTTGAAGCTAACACGTTGGTTTCACATGCAGTTGAAGCTAAATCATGTATATCAAAAGTATTTGCAGCTGAACCAGTTGTTTCGCATGAATATTAATCTAAGACATGTGTTTCGAATGAATTTGAAGCCAAATCATGTGTTCCGCATGGATTTGAAGCTAACTCGTTTGTTTCGCCTGCAGTTGAATCTATATCACATATAGCGCAAGTATTTGATGCTAAATCAATTGTTTCGCCTGCAGTTGAACTGAATCATGTACTTCACAAGTATTTGGAGCTGAACCATTTGTTTCGAATGAATATTAAACTAAACCATGTGTTTCGCATGGGTTTCAAGATAACTCGTTAGTTTCGCCTGCATTTGAAGCTATATCACTTATATCGCAAGTATCTGAACCTAAATCATTTGTTACGAATGGATATGAAGCTAAGCCTTCTACTTCGTATCGATTTGAAGCTAAATGATATGTATCGCATGGATTTTGCAGCTAACTCGTTTGATTCGTCTGCATTTGAAGCTATATCACTTCTATCCCAAGTGTTTGACGCTGAATCATTTGTTTCGCATGGATTTGAAGCTAAACCATCTACACCGCAATGATTTGCATCTAAATCATGTGTTTCGCATGTAAGTGAAGCTAAACCTTCTAGATAGCATTGATTTGAAGCTTACTCATATGTTTTGCATGGATTTTATGCTAGCTCGTTAGTTGCGCCAGCAGTTGAAGCTATATCAGTTATATCGCAAGTGTCTGAAGCTAAATCATTTGTTTCGCATGGATTTTAAGCTAAACCTTCTACATCGCATAGATTTGCACCTAATTCATGTGTTTCCACATGGATTTGAAGCTAATTCGTCCATTTCGCCTGCACTTGAAGCTATATCACCTATATCGCAAGGATTTGAAGCTAAATCATTTGTTTCGAATGGATTTGAAACTAAGCCTTCTACATCGCATTGATTTGAAGCTTAATCATGTGTATCGCATGGATTTTGAACCTAAACCTTCTACATCGCATTGATTTGCTGCGAAACCATGTGTTTCCCATGGATTTGAAACTATCTCTCTTGTTGTGCATGCTGATGAACCTAAATAACGTATATCACAAGTATTTGTAGCTAAAGCATTTGTTCCGTATGGATTTGAAGCTATTCCTTCTACTTGGAATTGATTTGTAGTTACATCATTTGTTTCGCATGGATTTGAAGCTATCTCGTTTGTTTCGCATGCAGTTGCAGATATATCACCTATATCACATGTGTTTGATCTCAATCATTTGTTTCGCATAGATATGAAGCTATACCTTGTACATCGCATTGATTTGATGCTAAACATTGTGTACCGCATGGATTTGAAGCTAAACCTTCTACATCGCACTGATTTGCAGCTAAATCATGAGTTTCGCATGGATTTGAAGCTAACTCGTTCGTTTCGCCTGCATTTGATGCTATATCACTCATATAGCAAGTATCTGATGCTAAATCATTTGATTCTCATCGATTTGAATCTAAACCTTCTACATCGCATTGATTTGCAGCTACATCATATGTTTCGAATGGATTTTTAAGCTAACTCGTTTGTTTCGTTTGCATTTGAAGCTATATCACATTTATCGCAAGTATCTGAAACAAAATCATTTGTGTCACATTGATTTGAAGTTAAACCGTCTACATCGCATTGATGGGAAGCTAAACCGTCAACATCGCATTGATTTGAAGCTAAATCATTTGTTTCGCATGGATTTGAAGATAACTCGTTTGTTTCCCCTGCATTTGAATCCATATCACTTTTACCGCAAGTATCTGAAGCTAAACCATTTGCGTCGCATTGATTTGAAGTTAAACCTTCTACATCGCATTGATGTGAAGCTAAACCGTCTACATCGCATTGATTTGAAGCTAAATTATTTGTTACGCATGGATTTGAAGCTAAGCCTTTTACTTCGTATCGATTTGAAGCTAAATGATGTGTATCGCATGGATGTTGAAGATAACTCGTTTGATTCGTCTGCATTTGATGCTATATCACTTATATCGCAAGGATTTGAAGATAAATCATTTGTTCCCAATGGATTAGAAGCTAAGCCTTCTACTTCGCATTGATTTGAACCTAAATCATTTCTTTCGAATGGATTGGAAACTAAGCCTTCTACTTCGCATTGATTTGAAGCTTAATCATGTGTATCGCATGGATTTTGAAGCTAAACCTTCTACATCGCATTGATTTGCAGCTAAATCATGTGTTTCGCATGGATTTGAAACTAACTCGTTTGTTGCGCATGCCGATGGATCTAAATAACGTATATCACAAGTATTTGTAGCTAAACCATTTGTTCCGTAAGGATTTGAAGCTATTCTTTCTACTTCGAATTGATTTGTAGCTAAATCATTTGTTTCGCATGGATTTTAAGCTAACTCGTTTGTTTCGCATACAGTTGCAGCTATATCACTTATATCCCAAGTGTTTAAAGCTCAATCATTTGTTTCGCATAGATATGAAGCTAAACCTTCTACATCGCATTGATTTGCAGCTAAATCATGTGTTTCGCATGGATTTGAAGCTAACACGTTTGTTTCGTATACATTTGAAGCTATATCACTTATATCCCAAGTATTTGAAGCTAAATCATTTTTTTCGCATGGATTTGAAGCTAATCTTTCTACATCGCACTGATTTGAAGGTAAATCGTGTGTTTCGCTCGATATGAAGCTACCTCGTTTGTTTCGTTTGCATTTGAAGCTATATCACTTATATCGCAAGTATCTGAAGCTAAATTATTTGTTACGCATGGATTTGAAGCTAAACCTTCTACTTCGCATCGAGCTGATGCTAAATGATGTGTATCGTATGGATTTCGAAGCTAACTCGTTTGTTTCGTCTGCATTTGAATTTATATCACTTATATACCAATTGTTGGAAGCTAAATCATTTGTTTCGCATGGATTCGATGCAAAACCTTCTACATCGCATTGATTTGAAGCTAATTCATTTGTTTCGCATGGATTTGAAGCTAAGCCTTCTACATCGCAATGATTTGGAGCTAAATCATGTGTTTCGCTTGGATTTGGAGCTAAACCTTCTACACCGTATTGATTTGCAGCTAAATCATGTGTTTCGCATGGATTTGAAGTTAACTCGTTTGTTTCGCCTGCAGTTGAAGCTATATCACCTATATCCGAAGTGTTTGAAGCTCAATCAATTGTTCCGCATCGATTTGAAGCTAAGCCTTCTACTTCGCATTGATATGAAGCTAAATCAAGTGGAACGCATGGATTTTGAAGCTAACTCGATTGATTCGTATGCATTTGATGCTATATCACTTATATCGCAAGTATTTGAGCTAAATCATTTGTGTCGCATGGATTTGAAGCTAAGGCTTCTACTTCTCATCTATTTGAAGCTAAATGATGTGTATCGCATGAATTTTGAAGCTAACTGGTTTGATTCGACTGTATTTGAAACTATATCACTTATATACCAATTGTTTGAAGCTGAATCATTTGTTTCGCAAGGATTTGAAACAAAGCCTTCTACATCGCAATGATTTGAAGCTAAATCATGTGTTTCGCTTGGATTTGAAGCTAAACCTTCTACATCGCATTGATTTGTAGCTAAATCATGTGTGTCGCATGGATTTGTAGCTAACTCGTTTTTTTCGCATGCATTTGATGCTATATCGCTTATATCGGAAGTATCTGAAGCTAAATCACTTGATTCGCATGGATTTGAAGCTAGGACATCTAGTTCGCATTTATTTGTAGCTCAATCATTTGTTTCGCGTGGATTTCAAGCTAAACCTTCTACATCGCGTTGATTTGTAGCTAAATCATGTATTTCGCATGGAGTTGAATCTAGCTCGTTTGATTCGTCTACATTTGAACCTATATCACTTGTATCCCAAGTATCTGATGCAAAATCATGTTTTTCGGATGGATTTGAAGCTAACTCGTTTGATTGGTCTGCATTTGAAGCTATATCACTTATATCGCAAGTATTTGAAGAAAAATCATGTGTATCGCATTGATTTTTTAATCTAGTCGATTGATTCGTCTGCATTTGAAGCTATATCACTTATATCGCAAGTATCTGAAGCTAAATCATTTGTTTCGCATGGATTCGAAGGTGAACCTTCTACATCGCATTGATTTGCAGCTTAATCATGTGTTTCGCTTGGATTTGAAGCTAAACCTTCTACATCCCATTGAGTTGAATCTAAATCATGTGTTTTCCATGGATTTGATGCTAACTCGTTTGTTTCCCCTGCATTTGGAGCAATATGATTTATATCGCATGTATCTGATGCTAAATCATTCGTTTCGCATGGATTTCAAGCTAAACCTTCTACATCGCATTGATTTAGAGCCAAGTCATGTGTTTCGCAAGCATTTGAAGCTAACTCGTTTTTTTTCGTCTGCATTTGAAGCTATATCACTCATATCCCAAGTATTTGCAGCTAAATCATTTGTTTCGCATGGATTCGCAGCAAATCCTTCTACATCGCATTGATTTGAAGCTAAATCATGTGTTTCGCTTGGTTTTGATGCTAAGCATTCTACATCGCATTTATTTGAAGCTAAATCATGTGAATCGCACGGATTTTGAAGCTAACTCGTCAGTTTCGTCTGAATTTGAAGCTATATCACTTATATCCCAAGTGTTTGAAGCTAATTCATTTGTTTCGCATGGATTTGAAGCTAAACCTTCTACATCGCAATGATTTGGAGCTAAATCATGTGTTTCGCTTGGATCTGAATCTAAACCTTCTACATCGCATTGATTTGAAGCTAAATCATGTGATTCGCTTGAATTTGAAGCTAACTCGTTTGTTTCCCTTGCATTTGAAGCTACGTCACATATATCGCAAGTATCTGATGCTAAATCATTTGTTTCGCATGGATTTGAAGCTAACTCGTTTGTTTCGTCTGCATTTGAAGCTATATCACATATATCCCAAGTGTTTGAAGCAGAATCATTTGTTTCGCATGGATTTGAAGCTAAGCCTTCTACATCGCATTGATTTGAAGCTAAATCATGTGTCTTGCTTGGATTTAAAGCTAACTCGTTTGTTTCGTCTGCATTTGAAGCTATATCACTTATATACCAATTGTTGGAAGCTAAATCATTTGTTTCGCATGGATTCGAAGCAAAACCTTCTACATCGCATTGATTTGAAGCTAAATCATGTGTTTCGTTTGGATTTGAAGCTAACTCGTTTGTTTCCCCTGCATTTGAAGCTATATCATGTACATCGCAAGTATCTGATGCTAAATCATTTGTGTCGCATGGATTTGAAGCTAAGGCTTCTACTTCTCATCTATTTGAAGCTAAATGATGTGTATCGCATGAATTTTGACGCTAACTGGTTTGATTCGACTGCATTTGAAACTATATCACTTATATACCAATTGTTTGAAGCTGAATCATTTGTTTCGCATGAATATTAAGCTAAACCATGTGTTTCTAATGAATTTTAAGCTAAATCATGTGAATCGCATGGATTTGAAACTAACTCGATTGTTTCGCCAGCATTTGAAGCTAAATCATGAATATCACAAGAATTTGAAGCTAACTCATTTGTTTCGCATGCAGTTGAAGCGAAATCATGTATATCACATGTAATTGAAGCTAAACCATTTGATTCGCATGGATTTGAACCTAAGCCTACTTCTTCGCATTGATTTGAAGCTAAATCATGAGTTTCGCTTGAATTGGAAGCTAACACGTTTGTGTCAGGTGCAGTTGAAGCTAAATCATGTATATCACAAGTATTTGAAACTAAACCATTTGATTCGCATGGATTTGAAGCTAACCCTCCTACTTCGCATTGATTTGAAGCTAAATCATGTGATTCGCCTGAATTTGAACCTAACTCGTTTGTTTCGTCTGCATTTGAAGCTATGTCACTCATATCCCAAGTATTTGAAGCTAAATCATTTGTTTCGCATGGATTTGAAGCTAAAACTTCTACGTCGCACTGATTTGAAGCTACATCATGTGTCTTGCTTGGATTTAAAGCTAACTCGTTTGTTTCGTCTGCATTTGAAGCTATATCACTTATATACCAATTGTTGGAAGCTAAATCATTTGTTTCGCATGGATTCGAAGCAAAACCTTCTACATCGCATTGATTTGAAGCTAAATCATGTGTTTCGTTTGGATTTGAAGCTAACTCGTTTGTTTCCCCTGCATTTGAAGCTATATCATGTACATCGCAAGTATCTGATGCTAAATCATTTGTGTCGCATGGATTTGAAGCTAAGGCTTCTACTTCTCATCTATTTGAAGCTAAATGATGTGTATCGCATGAATTTTGACGCTAACTGGTTTGATTCGACTGCATTTGAAACTATATCACTTATATACCAATTGTTTGAAGCTGAATCATTTGTTTCGCATGAATATTAAGCTAAACCATGTGTTTCTAATGAATTTTAAGCTAAATCATGTGAATCGCATGGATTTGAAACTAACTCGATTGTTTCGCCAGCATTTGAAGCTAAATCATGAATATCACAAGAATTTGAAGCTAACTCATTTGTTTCGCATGCAGTTGAAGCGAAATCATGTATATCACATGTAATTGAAGCTAAACCATTTGATTCGCATGGATTTGAACCTAAGCCTACTTCTTCGCATTGATTTGAAGCTAAATCATGAGTTTCGCTTGAATTGGAAGCTAACACGTTTGTGTCAGGTGCAGTTGAAGCTAAATCATGTATATCACAAGTATTTGAAACTAAACCATTTGATTCGCATGGATTTGAAGCTAACCCTCCTACTTCGCATTGATTTGAAGCTAAATCATGTGATTCGCCTGAATTTGAACCTAACTCGTTTGTTTCGTCTGCATTTGAAGCTATGTCACTCATATCCCAAGTATTTGAAGCTAAATCATTTGTTTCGCATGGATTTGAAGCTAAAACTTCTACGTCGCACTGATTTGAAGCTACATCATGTGTTTCGCTTGGGTATGAAGCTAACTCGTTTGTTTAGTCTGCATTTCAAGCTACATCACTTATATCGCAAGTATCTGTAGCTAGATCATTTGCGTCGCATGGATTTGAAGCTAAACCTTCTACATAGCATTGATTTGAAGCTTAAGCATGTGTTTTGCATGGATTTGATGCTAACTCGTTTGCTTCCACTCCATTTGAAGCTGTTTCAGTTATATCGCAAGTATCTGATGCTAAATCATTTGTTTCGCATGGAATTAAAGCTAAACCTTCCACATCGCATTGATTTGAAGCTTAATCATGTGTTTCGCAAGGATATGAAGCTAACTCATTTGTTTCGTCTGCATTTGAAGCTATATCACTTATATCGCAAGTATCTGAAGCTAAATCATTTGTGTCGCATGGATTTGAAGCTAAACCTTCTACATCGCATTGATTTGCAGCAAAATCATGTGTTTCGCATGGATTTGAAGCTAACTCGTTTGTTTCGCAGCATTTGAAGTTGTATCACTTATATTCGGAAGTATTTGAAACTAAATAATTCTTTTTGCATGAATTTGAAGCTAAGCCTTCAACTTCGCATTGATTTGAAGCTAAATCATGAGTTTCGCATGGATTTGAAGCTAAGCCTTGAACTTCCCATTGATTTGAAGCAAAATCATGTGTTTCGCTTGGATTTGAAGCTAACTCGTTTGTTTCGACTGCATTTGAAGCAATATCAATTGTATCGCAAGTATCTGAACCTAAATCATTTGCTTCGCATGGATTAAAAGCTAAACCTTCTACATCGCATTGATTTGAAGAGCT